>NW_026882184.1:0-38633 GCF_032173495.1 Musca vetustissima | reverse complement strand
GGGATCCCAACCGTCAGTGGGAACGTCATAAATAGCCATAGAAACAGAAACACAACTATTAATTCCACGCTGCAAATTTTTTAAACCTGAACTTGACTCATTTTCAAGAACTGGAAGATCGAAAAGAACTTTTAGTTGATTGTTTACCAAAATACGTACATTATCATAAGCTTCTTTCAATGCATTCCAAGTAAATTGAAACTTTTATGCATCAATGGAAATTTAGAGACTATATCTCGAGCTTCGCCACTAGTTTTCTTATGAAGGTGGCACAATTTTTCAATTTCGCTTAAACGAGCATTATTAATGTAGACAGCTGAGAAGAAATCCCTAAATGTGGGCCAAGAAAGAAAGTCACCATTGAACACGTCTATATCACATGGAGGCAAATTAAGACTATGAGTCATATTTTCATTATGTGAAGAGCCCTGCAAGTCCCCAGGACTAATGGATTTAGTGGCATCACCTGCTGGTGGCTGATTAACCATAGCTTCCGACCTATTTTTAATTTCATCTATCTTTCTATGAATTGCGGATAACACCTGCAGAAAAGCGTTATAAGCAACATCATACCTAGTTTCAACTGAAGTGAAGTCGTCTGGACACGCGTCCTTTGAGGTTTGCAAATAATTTGAACACTTATCAGATAAATTTTTCACCTTACTCCAAAGTTCTTTTGCTTCATTTCCTTGAATCTCCAGCGAATAGATATCAAGGTCCTCATCCCGTAGGTCAGAAAATTTGGCAGAGAACTTGACTAGAGCATCAGTTGCTCGGATGAAAAAGTCAAGAGGAGTAAGCGACATATTATCCGATTAATAAAATTAGCAAAACAAACAGAAAAATTACCAAATGTTACTCAAAAAGATTATATGTGTGTGTAGTTAAGGCAAAAATACCAATTGGTGCAAATATATCGGAGATATATTTCAAAAACTCAAATTTGTAACGATAAGAATAACTTAATTATGCAGAATTAGCAGCAAAATGTATAAAAAGTGCTCAAAACACAAAAATTTAATGGACTTTTAAGAAATTTAATGTAAAATTCAACGACAATTTTTCTCAGTGTATCGTAAATACACTAAAATTTCTCTCAGTGTAGCGAAGCGGACACAAATTTTTTTAAATTTTAGAAAAATATTGTGGAAGAAAATACAAATTTAGAACAAATTATCAAAAAATTCAATTTTTCCTCAAAAATAGCAATTTTAGTTAAAAATGCCGAATGTAGGGAGCATGGACTGTAAAATGCACACGTAGCGGCAACAAGTTAACAAAAAATTGCGAAATAAGTTTAAATTTTTAAGAAAAAACCACAGGAAAAATATTTTAAACGTATTATAAAAAAATCGATAAATTTAATAAACGACACGCACCGGAATCACCAAAAAAAATAAATCACTGCACTGCTGGTTGATGCACTTTGTTGGTATTTTTATTTTATTTTCGCGTAACGAAAAATAGAAAAATAGGCATATAAAGCACTAACAACACTGCGCGGCACTGTTCGAACGAACGTAGGTTAAGCGATATTTTTTTTTTTTTTTTGTTTTCTTTTAACAAATTGAACACTTGCTCACTAAAATGCACTCTACGTACCTGTTGTTTGCAATTGATGTTGTTTAGGTTGAGGAAATGTGGGTGTTATTTTCTGCGTTTTGACGTAGCCAAAGCTTTGAAAGAAAGAAGCAGAAATCCTTATTAGTGGTAGCGACACTTATCCAGCTCGCAATGGACCAATGTTTGCGGGAGCAAAGGGGGGAAAAAGAATAAGTACCACCAAAAAAGAAATTAAATAAAACACACACAGTTGGTATTAGTAATACGTCCAATAGAATTATTGGAGATTTTTATTTATATGGAATATTGTCGTAAACAATATTATTACCTTTTTTATTGCTGAGAGCTCTCGTTGTTGGATGTAATCCAAGAGAAAACAAGAAGAAGAGTCGCAAAACAACGCAAGCGGTGGTGTTGCAAAGTGGCGCTTATGCTATGCCAAATTTTGTAAAAATATATGGGGAATTCGGTGCATCATTTACATAAAATCGGACGAAAATATATATGGGAGCTATATGTAATTTGAACCGATTTTTCTCAATTTCAATAGGGTTCGTCCTTGCGCCGGATTATAAATGCGACAAGTACTTTGTTTACAATTTAACATCAACAGACGTCCGTCCGTCTGGACATGCATAAATCGACTCAGAAAGTGATCCTATGCATATTCTCAAAAGGAACCATGGGTCTATAAGAATGTCATATTATTTTTAAATAATAATGCAATTAACCGGTGAAAAATAAGAGGAAATTTATTTTTGATGACATGAATTTTGATCCAATTAAACGGGAAAATCAATTAACAGGGATTAATTATCCGAGGACATTTTTTTTTCGTATGCAATATTTTGTTGACCCATCATTTGGTTCAATTAAGCGAGGAAACCAATTAACCGTAGGGTCAATTAACCGAAAAATACTGTATATAGATTTGGACTAGAACACTTCAACACTTCAAGTTATGAAGTGCCGCACTTCAGTTTCAAGGTATTTAATTCCTTCTTTTTTTTTGGGGTATTTTCATATATTTGTCGACAAAACTGGTGGATACTCTTAAATTTGTCTCATTGTATTGCAGATAATCCAGATTTGACCACTGATAAAAAATAAATTAATTACCTACTAATAGAATTTTTATGACAAAAATCCTCAAAACGGATGCCACCAAAACAGCCCCAGCAATATAAATACGATGAATATAAGAGAAAAAGTCATTAGCCTTTTATATTAACGTTCTCCCTTCAGAACTGAAAAAAGGCTTTGCAAAGTTATCGTTAACAAATTGAATAGACAACCATCCAAAACCAGATCTATAAAAAAGTTAAACAAAATCAACATGCTTTATAAGTTTGCACATAGTCTGCTCCCTTCAACCGCATGCCATCACTTGTGTTTTTATACTTTTTACTGGGCAACCATTTTTTGTGACGGCAGCTAACCACTAACGAAACAACAACAACACCAACCACCATCAAAACCTAAAAAAGGAAGGACAAAAGAAGAGCAATTTAATGACCTTAATTTGTAAATGTCACTTCGTCGTCGCAATAAAATCACGTTCACTACACTTAATTAGGTTCTGTTTTTGAAGTTTATTCTAGTCTGTCCGTCTGTCTGCCTTTTATGTTAGTTAAATTGCTTACTATGCCACAAATTGACTAATATGGATTTTTAATTGGAAAATCCACCCTAAAAATGTTAATATGTTTGATTTCGTATCGTAAAGTCGTAAAGAGATCTGTAGTGTGAGTAATAGAAACGTTTGCATCATTTATATAGGCAGTTCAAAAGCATTAATTAACTAGTCATTAATTACAATAAGGTCAAAATTATAATCGCCTGCCACTAGTTACACTTGCTTATAAATTAATTAAAATTTACAGTATCAGCCTAAGAATATCTTAAACTAGTTAATATTTTAAATAAACAAGTAAGGAAAGTAGTAAAGTCGGACGGGGCCGACTATATGATACCCTTCACCACTATGGGTATATTAAAAATGACTACTAACATGAAATTGGATGAAATAATATATGTAATAATGTGAATCTACTTGGATATATCCATAAAATATGTAAATCGACTTCAAACAAATATAAATAGGTCATACGTTGGGCTATGTCTGTACTTCTAGAAAACGCAACTACATAGTTCTATTGTCAATTTTGTACGTTGTGCAGACATCATTCTAGACCTAAATTATTAGGCTGTACCAAATTTCGTGCAAATCGAAAGATATATAGGGACCGTTTACATTAAATCGGTTAAATATATATATGGGAGCTATATAAAAACCTGAACCGATTTTTCCCAATTTCAATAGGGTTCGTCCTTGGGCCGAATAAGTGAGCTATGACAAATTTCATCCAATTCGGATTATAAATGCGACCTGTACTTTGTTTACAATTTAACACCAACAGACGGACGGACGGACATGCATAAATCGACTTAGAAAGTGATTCTATGCATATTCTCAAAAGGAACCATGTGTCTATCTCGTTTCCTTTGGCCTGTTACCAACATATGCACAAAGACATAATACCCTGTACCACAGTGTAGTGAAGGGTATAAAAATAAGGAAGATCTTCGCCGATTGGTTTTATCCTAGTTCATACGATAGCAGTACACTCACAGAGAAAAGTGGAAAAATTTGGAATCGATTGGGTTATTAGTTTTTGAGTTATCGTGCCCGCCATTCGCAAAAGAGAAAAACGCGTTTAAAGTTTGAGAAGCCCTCGAGCCGTCACTTGATGCTGACGCAATAAATCGGCTATATCTTCAAGAGTTGTTGAGATTTTCAATTGAAATTTTGTAGGGACATTCTTGAATTAGTGTAGATTCGAATTACATCAGAAAAAATTTTGACCCCAAGAATGGGGGGTCCCCTTATGTTTCATTGAAATCCGTTCAGATTTATATATGGTTTCCATATATATCGTCATCCGATTTTATGTAAATGGTGCAGCAAACTCCCAATATTTGCACAGCGTACTGAATTAGTTCCAGATTGATGTATGCGAAGATGTGTTGAAATCGTTTCGGATTTAGATATAGTTCCCCCCGATTTTATGTAAATGGTGCACCAGACTACCAGTGTTTGCCCGATGAGTCAACATTTTGCACAGCGTACGATAATTACTACAGCTTGTAGATTTAGATATAGCTCCCATATATTTTTTCGTCAGATTTTATATAAATGGTAAATTGTGTACTAAATAATGAGCATTTCTCCGATTGATTTAGATAGCGCACTGTGCTGCAGCATACTAAATTGTGGATGCTCAAATATGTCCAGATTTACAAATAGTTCCTTAAAAAATGTTCATGCGAATGGTACACTATAGAACCAAAGATTTCAGAATGGTATGTGTATGGGTTGTTTTAAATTAGTTGAAATATCTATTTAGATCCCATATTTAAATTCGTCCGATTTCATCTACTGGTTTTCACTTGTTATATTTTAAGTGGCCATCAATATTCAGACAACATACATACGGAGGGGAGATACAAACTTTGTTCCGACCGAATGTAATTGGAATCATATAATAAATTGAGTTAGTTAGTTACCTTAAATGTTAAATACACACAATTTCAGTAGGGTAACATATTTGCAATCTGCTAGTTATTTTATTTTAATTTTTGAAATTCACATATATTTTACAAAAGATTTCTTCCCTATATTGGTATGTGTAACACAGTCATCTCTATCTTTCTTCAACTTCATATGGGTCAATTAAAACATCAGCAGCGTGTTGTGCATAACGAATGTAATTTATTTTCTACCAACTATCCACATCACTCAACTCAGACATATCCACATGTAACACCCACACACACAAGTAACTATATGTACCACTTTTGTAATTTGAAATGTAATAAATTTTGTTAAAAAAAATTCAAGGTTTGACTTACATTCATAACTTTGCTCAATTGTTTGTTTTTGTGTGGATGTGTAAATTTTTTCATACTCTTGCATCTTGCATTACATACAATAACAAACAGAAGGATATTGTAATATTTCAGTAACAGTATGTGTATATGTGTACGGTGTGAATTTTTATTATGTTTTAATTTATTTATTTTCTGATTTTCAGCTTATGCTAGTTTATGTAATAAATAAAATTGGTAAAAATATGTGACATTTTGATTTTTTTAAAAATATATTAATATAATTGGTGCTTTATACTTGTTGTCCTTGCTTGGATTTAAGTTTGCTAAGAAAATATATAATTGAATTGATAGATATTTTAAACATCTAAATTCATTTTATTTCTTTTTTTAATTCACCCCCAATTTATATTGTCTTTTGCCAAATAACTATAAATTTATGAAAATTACAATTTAATGACCATTAAATACCACAATGGCCACAAAAAATTATGTAATACACTCTAGCACGCTTTGTGCACTGAACCACTGCTATCCATCATGCGGGATCATAGAATTTTTAAGTGAAAATAATCTGCTTTTTTTGTTCATACTTTATAATCGCAATAAAAATGAGAATCATTAATAAAGTGGAATCTAGTTTACGACTGAATACCAAATCCAAAATAAATTTCCAGTTTTTTCCTGTTTCATATTCATCTGCAAATCACCATATATAAATTGGGGTAAGTTGGTTTTGTGTTCAGTTTAACTTGTTTATGATTGGATTTAACACGAAAAAAAACTTGAATATAATAAAAATTCACTTTAAACCAAAAAGAACAAAATAAACTAGAAGTCGTTTTAGTTTAAATGTGTGGTTGCATTTTATTCTCTGAACCAACTGACATAATTATCAATAACAAGTTTTATATTAAAAAAAACTTTCATTAAAACAACCAGTAAGGAAAGTAGTAAAGTCGGACGGGGCCGACTATATGATACCCTTCACCACTATGGGTATATTAAACAGGACTATTTACATGAAATTGAATGAAATAAAATATGTGATATATCTCTAAATGTGAATCTACCTAGATCTACGTAATTCTATGTACATTCAGCAACATTTCAGACAATCTGACAAACATGAGTAGTTTGATGCACCATTTACATCAAATCGGACGAAAATATATATGAAAGCTATATCCAAATATGAACCGATTCCAACGAAACTTGTCACAGGTTATACTAATTTCAGTACGTTTTGTTCTTATCCTATTGATTCATTGGTGTGTTAATCACTTAAAATCAATCTATAATATAAGGGAGCTGTATCTACATCTCAACCGATTTTCACGAAACTTGTCACACATCATTCTGGACTAAATTCAGTACGGTATGCCACATTTCGTGCATATCGAAAGATATATGTGGACTTTGGTGACCGATTTTCACGAAACTTGGCAGACATCATTCTAGACTCAATTCAGTACGTTATGCCAAATTTCGTGCAAATCGCAAGATATATGTGGACATTGGTGCACCATTTACATGAAATCGGACGAAACTATATATGGGAGCTATATCTAAATAATGGACCGTTTTTCTCGAAACTTGGCAGACATCATTCTAGGCTCAATTCAGTACGTTATCCCAAATTTCGTGCAAATCGAAAGATATATAGGGACTTTGGGGCACCATTTAATTCAAATCGGACGAAACTATTTATGGGAGCTATATCTAAATAATGGACCGATTTTCTCGAAACTTGGCAGACATCATTCTAGGCTCAATTCAATTTGTTATGCTAAATTTCGTGCAAATCGAAGGATATATAGGAACTTTGGGGGACCATTTACATGAAATCGGACGAAACTATATATGGGAGCTATATCTAAATCTTGACTGATTTTCACGAAACTTGGCAGACATCATTCTAGGCTCAATTCAAAACGTTATGCCAAATTTCGTGCAAATCGAAGGATATATAGATACTTTGGTGCATCATTTGCATGAAATCGGACGAAACTATATATGGGAGCTGTATCTAAATCTTGACCGATTTTCCCGAAACTTGGCAGACATCATTAATTTCGTGCAAATCGAAAGATATATAGGGACTTTGGGCCACCATTTACAAAAAATCGGACGAAACTATATATGAAAGCTATATCTAAATCTGGACCGATTTTCTTGAAACTTGGTCGACATCACTCTGGTCTTAATTCAGTACGTTATCCCAAATTTCGTGTAAATCGAAAGATATATAGGGACTTTGGTGCACCATTTACATGAAATCGGACGAAACTATATATGGGAGCTATATCTAAATCTGGACCGATTTTCACGTAACTTGGCAGACATCATTCTAGACCTAAATGATTAGGCTGTACCAAATTTCATGCAAATCGAAAGATGTATAGGGACCGTTTACATTAAATCGGTTAAATATATATGTGGGAGCTATATCTACATCTGGACCGATTTTTCCCAATTTCAATAGGGTTCGTCCTTGGGCCAAATAAGTGACCTATGCCAAATTTGATCCAATTCGGATCATAAATGCGACCTGTACTTTGTTTACAATTTAACATGGACAGACGGACGGACGGACAGACGGACATGCATAAATCGACTCAGGAAGTGATTCTATGCATATTCTCAAATGGAACCATGTGTCTATCTCGTTTCCTTCTGCCTGTTACAAACATATGCACAAAGACATAATTTACTCTGTTAATAATAATTTACTCTGTTAATAATCCATTAGTGGTTGCACTTTGAAAAATTGACGACGAAAGGAAATTATTATGAACACTAGAAACTGCATAGAAACAATAATACAACATAATAAGTCCTCAGAACGTTGTATATTTTCCTGAAATTTTGTACAAATCCTGTATATACCTTTGGGAATAAGTGAATATGATATGGACCAGATCGGATCATGTTTTGCTAGTATCCTCATATTACGGAACCCATTTTCGGTATTTGAATGATTTTCGGCATTTTTTCATCCTAATTGACTTTGATATTTTATTTTTTAAAGCTATTAAAATTGTTATGATAAACCTCATGTTACAACCAACATGGTTGTAACATAGTATGTCTGTCTTCCAAATGTTATCAATATCGCAAATCTTAGTCTGGAAAGTGTAGTTAATTGATAAAATTAAGAAATGAATTTTATACTTTGATGTTAGGCTTTCGACCCGCTATATCGATTCGTGTAAATCTGATAAACTCAGATAGCGTTGAACATTTTTCTTATATTACACTGAACAACAAATTTTATTTAACTATCGGAAAATTAAAAAAAATTATGATAAATGGGCTACAAATACAAAACACGTATATCGGAATTTTGAAAGTTTACGTCGGGCGGTAACCTAAAAAGAGGGGGCAATAGCTCCCATTTCCAACCATATGTAAATATTCGGATTAATATTTCTCGAAATCCATGTATTGTAAGCATATGCTGGCAGAACTAAGGCATTCCTGTTTATCATTTTTACTCGGACAATTTTCTCGAGTAAAAACTTTACAAAGAGAACGACATTTTGTTTTGTGTTCTCTTAAATTTGGTAAAATGTTTTAGCAGTTTTGTGGGTTCAAGAACGGTTTGGAGTAAAAGGTTTCAAAAATTGTAAAATAGGTAGTTTCTTTTAGGAACTAATATCTGTGAAAAATAGTTTTGCATATCTCACGTATACCTTATCGGAATGATATTTATACGAATTTTTAGATTCGGATAATCGGAAAATATGCTCGCCGTCGAAAATAAGGACTTTTCTTGAATTACAAAAACAACAAAAACTTGTCAATTTATTTTTATTTCATTTAAAGGCTTTCTAAAGGAATGATTGTGTAGTTCAAGTATCTATGTTAACACACGAAATGAAACCAGTAAGGAAAGCAGTAAAGTCGGACTGGGCCGACTATATGATACCCTTCACCACTTCGGGTATATTGCGCATATGTACAATATACCCAAAGTGGTGCGTATGTTCCCTCCAAGGAACATACGCAAATATTTCTGCAACCTATGATAAATTTTATTTCATTCGGGCAGATTTAAAGTCGACTTCGTACCATGGGACAAATTTATGAAAAACGACTTATAGCAAAATTAATACATGCTATTCGCTAATACATTCAAAATACATATGGAAGCTATGACAACATCTACATCAATTTCAACATAACGCAATAACGTTATTAAAGTTTCAACTTGATACTTTGTGCAAAAAATCGTGTTAATCGGACAAACATTAGAAGGTTGGTGCACCATTTATGTAACATATGTATATGTGGGAGCTTTATCGAAAGCAGGACCAATTTTTCCGAAACTTAGCACACATCATTCAAGACTTAATTCAGTACGCTGTGCCAAATTTCATGCAAATCGAAAGGTATATAGGAACTTTGGTGCACCATTTACATAGAATCGGAAAAAACTATATATGGGAGCTATATCTAAATCTGAACCGATTTTCACGAAACTTATCACACATCATTCTGGACCTAATCCAGTACTTTCTGCCAAATTTCATGCAAATCGAAAGATATATAGGGACTTTGGTGCACCATTTACCTTAAAAGGACGAAACTATATATGGGTGCTATATGTAATCTGTGCCGATTTTCTCGAAACTTGGCACACATTATTCTGGACCTAATTTAGTACGTTATGCCAAATTTCATGCAAATCGAAAGATATATAGGAACTTTGGTGCACCATTTACATAGAATCGGAAAAAACTATATATGCGAGCTATATCTAAATCTGAACCGATTTGCTCGAAACTTGGCACACATCATTCTGGACCTAATTCAGTACTCTATGCCAAATTTCGTGCAAATCGAATGATATATAGGGACATTGATGTACCATTTACCTTAAATCGGACGAAACTATATATGGGAGCTATATCTAAATCCGAACCGATTTTCTCGAAACTTGGCACACATTATTCTGGACCTAATTTAGTACGTTATGCCAAATTTCATGCAAATCGAAAGATATATAGGAACTTTGGTGCACCATTTACATAGAATCGGAAAAAACTATATATGCGAGCTATATCTAAATCTGAACCGATTTGCTCGAAACTTGGCACCCATCATTCTGCACCTAATTCAGTACTCTATGCCAAATTTCATGCAAATCGAAGGATATAGAGGGACTTTTGTGTCCCATGTGTTCGTCCTTCGGCCAAATAAGTGAGCTATGCCAAATTTCATCCAAATCGGATGATAAATGCGACCTGCACTTTGTTTACAATTTAACATCTACAGACGGACGGACAAACTGACAGACGGACGGACGTGCATAAATCGACTCAGAAAGTGATTCTATGCATATTCTCAAAAGGAACCATGTGTCTATCTCGTTTCCTTTCGCCTGTTACAAACATATGCACAAAGACATAATACCCTGTACCACAGTGTGGTGAAGGGTATAAAAAGTAATATATATTTTTTCATATGCAGCTATAAATAATTCATCTTTCGATTTCCTTTCTATGATTAAATAATGTTGATATGTTGATATGTTATCTCTCATATTGTAGGGACATATTTTTAAGTTAAATATTTTTATATGAAATTCTTGTTTTAAACACAAATAAATATTTGAATACATATTATAATTTAATACAATTTCTTTGAAATTGTATCCAAATTTTTTGAAATATATTTCATCACATACTTCAATCATAAAATACATGTCAACAGAAAAATTACAAATATCTTCATGTTATATTTTATTATACCCTTCACCACACTGTGGTACAGGGTATTATGTCTTTGTACATAAGTTTGTAACAGGCAAAATGCATAGAATCACTTTTTAAGTCGATTTATGCATGTCCGTCCATCCGTCCGTCTGTCTGTCCATGTTAAATTGAAAACAAAGTACAGGTCGCATTTATGATCCGAATTGGATGAAATTTGGTATAGGTCTCTTATTTGGCCCAAGGACGAACCCTATTCAAAATAAGGAAAAATCGGTTCAGATTTAGATATAGCTCCTATATATAGTTTCGTCCGATTTCATGTAAATGGTGCACCTATGACTCTATATATCTTTCGATTTGCACGAAATTTGGCACAGCGTAATGAATTAGGTCTAGAATGATGTGTCTTAAGTTTCCTGAAAATCGGTTCAGATTTAAATATAGTCCCATATAGATCTTCGTCCGATTTAAGGTAAATGGTGTACTATAGTCCCTATATATATTTTGATTTGCACGAAATTGGGCATAACGCAATGAATTAGGTCTAAAATGATGTGTATTAAGTTTCCTGAAAATCTGTTCAGATTTAGATATTGCTCCCATATATATTTTCGTCCGGTATAAGGTAAATGGTGTATCAACGTCCCTATATATCTTTTGGCATAGCGTACTTAATTAAGTCTAGAATAGTGCACGTAAGTTTCGTAAAAATCGGTTTGGATTTACATATAGCTCCTATATAAATTTTCGTCCGATTTAATGTAAATGGTGTACCAAAGTCCCTAGACATATTTCGATTTGCACAAAATTTGGCATAGTGTACTGAAATGAATCTGGAGTGATGTGTGTAAAGTTTCCTGAAAATCGGTTCAGATTTATATATAGCTCCTATATATTTCTTCCTCCGATTTTATGTAAATTGTGCATTAAAGACCCCAATTTTGTACAATAAACTGTAGGTTATATAAGTTAACCTCTGCCATTCTCATTGAAATCGGTTCAGATTGTTATATAGCTTCTACATATATATTTTCGTCCGATTTTTCACAAAATTGACAGAAATTTTACACAACGTACTAAAGTTTTGAAATGTGGAAAGTTTTGAAATCGGTTCAGATTTGGATAGAGCTTCTGTATATATTTTCTCCCGATTTTAGGTAATTTTGTCCCATTGTAAGAATCAACCCTATATCTGAACAAATGAAAAATTTAGTATAGGTTGCAGAATTCGACGTCTGTTAGTATTCATCTGTTGAATATACCCAAAGTGGTGAAGGGTATAATATAGTCGGCCCCGCCCGACTTTACTACTTTCCTTACTGGTTTTCATATGCAGCTATAAATAATTTTTCTTTCGATTTCCTTTCTATGACTAAATAATGTTGATGATTTATGTGATCTCTCATATTGTAGGGACATATTTTTAAGTTAGATATTTTTATATGAAATTCATCACATACTTCAATCATAAAATACATGTCAAAAGAAAAATTCCAAATTTATCATGTTTTATTTTATTATTGTATGACAAGATGGAGAAATGTCAACGAATGAAACGCGATATATATGATATGGTAATTTTAAAATAAACGAAACTCATACTGTCATATGTCTGTTTGCATATACTCTGTATCCGGATAGGATATTATATACGAATAGAACTAAAAACTTGAAAGTAGAATGCCAATTAAGGTTGAGAAGTAGGGTCGATAAAAGGAGGTGGTTTTGAGAGCGAGTACTTATGTTTACGAAAAGTACTAAACTGCAGTAAATTTTGTGTGCGAAAAGTACTAAATAGTACTATATTTGGTACATTTTGGATTTGGGTGAACAATAAGATTATTACTGCATTGTACAATTGATGTATGTTGGTAATTTGGAAAATACATACTTATGTGTACTAAATTTGGTTAAATTTGAATTTTGGTTTTGTATTGGGTGATCCAATAGATCTGCTAGCCTGAAATTTGGAGTTAGGATCACTGTTGGGGCATGAAGGAAGTTTTTGAAATTTCTACTAATGTGTACTAAATTGTACTAAGTTTGTTTCAATTTGGAATTAGGTTATCCGATAAGCTGAAATATTTTTAGTTATGTGTACTAAATGGTACTAAATTTGGATTTAGTAGACCGATAGATCTGGAATCCTGAAATTGGTAAAAAGATTTCTATTGGATTGTATGATGTACGTAGTAATGGACATTTGTACTTATGTGTACTAAGTGGTACTAAATTTGATACAATTTGGATTCAATTGAACCGACAAAAGCTGGAATTCTCAAATTTGGAATTAAAATTGGGGTATGTGGGAAGTTTTGGAAATTCGTACTGGTGATACTTAAGGTAGGTAGTTATGGAAATTTATTTTAATGTGTACTAAGTGGTACTAAATTTGGATTTGGGTCAACCTATACTTGATTTTTTTTGGAAATAAGTATGAAAAGAATACAAATGGTAATAAATGACACAAAATTTACTATAGAGCTGGGCATCTATCGCGGTCAGAATTAGTGTGTAGTGGTGAGATATGTAGGTAAAAGTTTTAGATATGGTACTAAAATTTTAATAATGGTTGGTATTTGCTTTTACATAATTCCAATATTCGCCAGCGAAGTGGCGGACATATGCTAGTTTACAACATAAACTCCAAAGCTCTAGTCGGTGTTGTCCTCATTGTCCCATTTGTCTTTCTAGTAAAAAGACATGTCTTCGTCTTGGCTTGATTTACGTTAAAGCCTCTCGGTCTCGTCCAATAATAGGCGATGTTTGACACCGTTTCAGCCTTTAGATTCGTTCCCCTCAGAAGTAATATAACGTCATCTACATAACAGACGTGTTCAAATCCCTCATCAGTTATGGTCCTTAAGATACTATAGATAGTGATCACACGCAGCAGCGGTGATAAAATCCCCTCCTATCCCTGATATTCATGTCTTATTGGCTACTGTTTATTCTTATATTCCTTAGCATGTGCCCAGTCAACTCGAAAATTATCTATGGATTGGATAAGTGTTTCGGTGCTGACATGATTGAAAGCTCAATGCATACAGCTAATGCAAACATTTTCTTCCCGAGGGTGCTTTCATTGTGGTGTACCACCTCGAGCAGAGCAGTTTCCAGTGATCTTGTCTACGTACGCGTGTTGCTTGTACTTTAGCGTATCCTTGGGTATACTGCTCTTTATCCTGATGTCGACAGTCCATTCATTCGTGCAAATCGAAAGATATATAGGGACTTTGGTGCTCAATTTATATGAAATCGGACGAAACTATATATGGGAGCTAAATCTAAATCTGGACCGATTTTCACGAAACTTGGCAGACATCACTCTAGGCCCAATTCAGTACGTTATACAAAATTTCGTGCAAATCGAAAGATATATGGGGACTTTGGTGCACCATTTACATTAAATCGGACGAAAATATATATGGGCGCTATATCTAAATCTGAACCGATTTTTTCCCATTTCAATAGGGTCCTTGTGCCAAACAAATGAGCTGTGCCAAATTTCATCCAATTCGGATCATAAATGCGATCTGTACTTTGCTCACAAAAATACATGGACAGACAGACAGACGGACGTACGGACATGCTTAAATCGACTTAAAACGTGATTCTATGCATATTCTCAAAAGGAACCATGGGTCTATCTCGTTTCTTTTTGCCTGTTACAAACATATGCACAAAGACATAATACCCTCTACCACAGTGTGGTGAAGGACCGGACCGGATGACCGGAAGTATGCTCGGCGAAAACGGAAACTCAATCTCCCCGCCCCCTGCCTGAATGGTGGTAGAAGTTTGTTGTTGAAATATCAATAACTTGCACAGAGAAGCATCTCATGGATAATGTCGTTTCGTTAGAAACAAAAAAACTTTAAAACAATTTTATGGTCAATCATTAAAAAGGGAATTTTGTACAGTCGTCTCTGGTTAAATGAAATTCCGTATTGAATTATTAATTTGAATAACAAAAATTATATGATGATGGCAAACACCATTATCGTTACATACATTAAATCAATACAAATAGAAATTCCCACATTGAAATGAATGACATCTTTGATTCGTAAATATTTTTTTAAACCATATATCCCCACCTATCTTTGGGAAAAACTAAGGAGTTTTTTTGAAAATGCTTTGAGGATCTCCTCGAACCAGACACTGTAATTTATTTCTTGTAGAGGTTTCCTCCACCCGGGATTATTTGTTGTCCTCCTGTCTCCGTTGTAGCTTGTTTTCTACAATATTTCATCAATTTCTGTTTCACTCAAAAATTGTTTTGTTTTTTGTTCGTTGCTTCCTTCCTTCCGAATTAATTTAGTTTTTCGTTTCTCTTTTAATGTCGGGAATTGGGATAACATTTAATTTTGTTCTCTCCCTTATTTTAAGTCTCCTTGTTGTGGCAAATTCGACAATTGTTTAATGTATCGTATTGTTTCTAGTTATTCTTATATTGTCCGTTCGCATAACGAGCAATTAGTTGAATTTTCAACGCCTTAATGGTTGGCGTTTCAGAAAAGTTTGTTTTCTTTTATTTCCCCCGAAAAAAGTACGGATATGTACCTCATTTAAATGTTTAATTTACAATATCGCATCGCATTTTACGAAATTCTTATACATGAGTACATAACTTAATTGAAAGATATAAAAATTTTAAAACAAACATCCGAATTCGAATCGTATGGGATATTATGTCTTTGTGCATAGGTTTGTAACAGGCAAAAGGAAACGAGATAGACCCATGGTTCTTTTTGAGAATATGCATAGAATCACATTGTGAGTCGATATCCGTCTGTCGGTCTGTGTTAAATTGTAAACAAAGTGCAGGTCGTATTTATTGATATTGAGATCAAATTTGGCACAGATCATTTATTTGCCCAAGGTTCAGATTGATTCTAGTAACCCTACTACTTTTTTTACTACTTTCCTTACTGGTTTTTATAATATTAGGTTGGGGAAAAAGATATCCATTTTTTATATGAACTGTAGGACTTTATTAAGCACGCTTCGGAATGTCCGATAGGACAAATATTCACCGTTTTTTTGCCATTTTAAATGTAACTTCATAAAAAAATATTTGCAATATTTTTATAAGATTTATATATGGGCAATATTGTCAACTTTTTAATTATTCCATTTTCAAAAAATCAGCTTTTTTGTTTTTGTGGCACATCACTGATTTTTGGTACACATATAGAGAAAAATGTTCTGACTCCGAAACCGTTCGCAATCAAATTTTTGGTTGATGCGTGCAAAAGTTATCGAAGTTTTAATTTTGGGCATAAGAAAAAAATCTTAAAATTACGCCGTTTATTATATTGACCAAAAACGTTGATATAGATCTTCCTCCGTAAAATAAGAATATGAATATATTATAATAATCACGATAAAGTTGCACATCTGCGCGAAATATGAGAAAAATAAAAAAATATATATAGGAGATTACATCAATATTTTCATTATATTAATGACATAAACACACCTAAAAATAAATTTAAAAATATCTACATAATCTAAACACCATGATGAATCAAATGATATCAAAATCACACAAGTCCGTGTAGTGGTTTGTAAATCACAGCGACAACAAAACAGGATATTGAGGAAAAATATTTGTTTTTGGTTCAAAAAAATAATGCCATCATATTTATTTTTTTAATTTTATACAATAAATTTCAGAAAAATATTGGGGTTATTCTGCTATTTTACCCGAATTTCGCCGAAAAATTTACATATATAATAATAATAAATTTTTGTGTATAAGTATACGGCTTGCTGATTATATCAAGATCCTTCCGATAAATCTTTGGGTTCTATAAATAGGAATAAATCTTAAAATAAAATAATATTATGAAATATACATCTTAAAGTGCGTCTAAATCGCGTAATTCTCAAAATCATTTGATGCGCATCCGGTTTCCAAGAAGTACTGAAGTTTATCCTCCAATCCATGTATATTTTGCGAAATTTCATTTGCCACACGTTGCATTGAAGTACCTACAAAATCGTAAAACGCGAATAATTTCCAAAAACTCCATATTTCAAAAACATTTTTTGCCAAATTTCGTGTTTTTGGAAGGCCAGTTCCCGCCGTTCTAGTAGATGGATTTTCACGAAGAAGATTTTATATCATCCGAAACGTAAAAAACCATATTGATTCCTGTTTGCGCATTAAAACTGGAAGTATAATTCAAAAAACAGTCAAAATCGAGCTTGAAAATGTCAGCATCATTTAAATGTAGATACAGTTAAATTTTTGAAAAATGCTAGATAAGGGACGTAGTGCCCATTTTGTTGGCTCTTAGTTTTACTTTGACACGAAGATCGTGAAATTAGTGGCTTAATCACAAATCGATAGAGAACATGAAAAAACTGGTTCGCCTCAACCTGTTTTTACACATTTTTTTACATTAAAGTAGACACAGCTTCCACGCATATACACTTAGGAGGTCAATATCATGAACAGTTTGCAACGACAGTTCAATTAACCCAAAACTATTCACTTTTTTTCATATACTTAAGTAATTCCCGAGTTATAATGGGGTGAACCTCCGCTTCAGCTATGTTAAAAAATTGGCAATATTCCCCATAAGTGGGCGTATTTCAGCAACCTTTGCATCCACCACTTCTTATGCAGAAATACAGTGCGCTATTCAAAATTTATCTCGACACAAAATCCAATTCACGTTATTCTAAGTTCGACTGTGCACTAATTTGTCTTAAGCGAACAAACTTTAGTTACTTGGTACATCATTTTGATGAAACCGGATGAAGATATGTGTGCAAAATTCTGTCTCATTCCGACAAACATTGACAGTATGGTGCACAAGTTACATAAAACCAGAGGAAACTATATGTGGGAACTATATATAAATCTTAACCGATACAAAGAAAACTTTAAATACATAAATGTGGACCTAATTCAGTACGCTGTGCAAAATTTTTGTGCCAATCGGCCCAAATTTGATTCTTTGGTGCACCATTTACATAAGTCGGACGAAACTACAAATGGGAGTCATATCTTAATTTGAACCGATTTCAACAAAACTTCGCATACACCAATCTCCATCTAATTCAGTACCATGTGCAAAATGTTGTCTCAATAAGACCAATATTGGGATTTTGGTACATTGATTCCTTTTGCCTGTTACAAATATATGACAAATACATAATGCCCAGTAACACAGTGTGGTGAAGGGTATAATAAACAACATTTGCTCATTGAGTCTCTTATGCCAATATAATACTTTTTCACAAAAAATAAATAAAAATAAGTTATAGGATGGCTCGTTCCTTGTGGGAATTTCTATTTGTTGACCTTTGAATCAATTTCTATTTGTTAAACGAATCAATATATTTCCTTTCACAGTTCATTTCCTTGGGTAACATTTCTTTGAACTTAATATTATAAGAACATTTGTTCGCAGTAATATTTAAAGCCTTTTTCTGTAAATAACCACTGGATCGATACACAAGAAAGAAGTTCCCTAATACCAGGTAAAGCTCTTTACGACACAAGGACAAATACACAATTCTTTGTTTATTTCATTTCAAATCAAATCACGTGCAATTTTGGCCAAATATCCGTATGGCCTTGCTGTTTTTTCGATTTCGCCTTTATCCTGATTGAGTCTGTTGTTCGTTTTACTTTAGGTTATAAAATAATTAAATAAGTTATTGGGGAAAAATGTTCCATAGGGCTTTTTTGCCAAACAATTGAGCAGCAACAAAGGCCAACAATCTTAATCGATTTTAAATGAAATTATAACAACGCATTGTTGAGAAAGAAGAAAAACAGAAAAGAAAAGGGAGATTGGAAAAATATTAACAAGATTTCTATTGATGACCCAATGTCAAACATGTACAATTTGTGTTGTCCAAATACCGGAATAGTTTGCTTTTTAATCAATTTTTGTGTCTCTTAAGGGAAAATAAGGAAATAGTTTTCTTTTGGCCACAAAAATACTTTTGAGGAAACAAACTTAGGTTAAGAAAACAGAACTTTACGCATCCGCAAGTATATACGGGAAAGGGGAACTCATGTATAGGGCACAGTAGAAAACCAGTAAGAAAAGCAGTAAAGACGGACTGTGCCGACTATGTGATACCCTTTACCACTTTAGGTATATTCTACATATGTATCCTAACATACGTCGCCTTTTTGAAGGAACATTGACATGAAATTGGTCGAATCTATATACACCTAAGTCTCTTTTTACACGGTGGATTGGTTCCAGAAGAAGTCGTGTAAAAAAAACCATGTAAAAAAGACATTGATCTTATACATAAAGGTAGTTCCCCTAAATTAGAGCTATTCACATTTTCTTTGACAAGTAAAAATTGTTTGTACGCGCTAAAGGGGAATTCACTTAAATCTTTAAGCTGGTGTTCGCAATCTTTCGATACTATCGATGGTTTCAGACATTTTGCTTTCATATATACTTTATTGCGATATGAACATACTTCGCAAAAATTAAATTTGACAAAAAAAAAAATTAAGTACATAAAAATTTCAAATCGTGCTAAATAGAATAAAATCGTCTAAAAAGTTAAAAATATTCAATTTTCAAACCATGTTATATCAAAACCGAGTACAAAAAGACCGTGTAAAAACAGAATTAGGTGTAGTATGTTAAGCGACTAACATCAATCCGTACACATGCCATTCTGCAACCTATGATAAGTTTTTTAAATCGATTTAAAGCAAATTTTGAATGCTGCACTGTTTAAAATTTAATCTCAATCAGACACCCATTGATTATTTGGTGTACAATTAACATGAATAGGTCGAAATTATATATAGAAGCTATGCTATATCTAATCTGAACCCGTTTCAATGAAAATTGCCAGTGATTTATTTATAACAACAGCAGTACGTTGTGTCAATCGGCCTAGCTATGGGTCTTTAGTGCACCATTTACTTAAAATGGGACGAAAATATATATATAATCGGACGAAAATATATGTTGGATCTCTATCTAAATCTGAACCGATTTCCCCAAAATTAACACACAACATTCTAAACTCTATTCAATACGCTGCGCCAAATTTCGTGCAAATTTAGGGTCTTTTTGCAAAATTTACATAAAATCGGAAGAAAATATATATGGGAGCTATATCCAAATTAGCACCGATTATCAGGAAGCTTGGCACTCATCATTCTAGACTTAATTCAGTACGCTATGCTAAAATTCGTGCAAATCGAAAGAAATGTAGGGGCTATATGGGATTTATATATAAATCTGGATCCCCTGGACGTATTAGTGCACAACATACCAAATTGATCCTAGAATAAAGTCTATTGGATTTAGTATCTATTTTGTAAATATATTCAAATGTAGATAATCGTTCAATATTTTCGTCTGAGTTAATGTAGATTGAAAACCAAATAATAGAGATCGAGATAATTATGCGCAACAGTCACCAAGACAGATGGACCGACTGGCATTTGTAAATCAACTGCCTATTGTCAGAAATGGAGCAATGTATGTTTCGAAGATGAACATATTGATATTGTCAAGGTTTATATACCCCATTAGCCATAAGGCTGAGGGTAGAAGCATCGTGAAAAGTCTGTAGTCAAAGATCGTTACATGTTAGATCACAATACAGAAATTGATGAGAAAAATTCGAACTTTTGGGTCAAGTTAGTGAAGTAAAAAAATAAAATAAAATCCGGAAAAAATAAAATCCGGGCACTTAGTTCAAGAACAACTGAAGGGATTGTTTCAGTGGAAGTCTCAGGTTAATTTATTTCTCGCCGTTGTCTGGCATAATATTTGGCATTATGGCATGGGTCTAAAGGTCAATATAACCTATTTTCAATACTAAACATACTAGGAGTAATAGTAATGTATGTGCATACTTTCAAAACTATATCTTAAATATTAGAGGCTTGTGACTTCAACAGGCAGACGGGCATGCATTTATAGACATATTATTTTATTCTGACCAAGAACATATGGAGTCTTTCGTGGTATTGAAAATGGAGGGTTTGGTGGTTTGGTTCTTATATTCAGGAATAACAAAATTGAATTTTGTTGTGGTAAATTTATTTGCTTCCAAGTATTTTTTTCGTTTTGGTCATTACTACTACGAACATTATTGACTTCGTCTCTTATCCTGTGTTTTCCCAAAAGCACAAACGATTACGTAAAATCCAAAGAGGAAAGGTTGCATCAATTACCTTTTTCTGATAATAGTTTTATCTTATTTAATGTTAACTTGTATTTGGCAAGTGAGGTGGAATTCAAGGTCACAAAAATTCGCAATTAAAGCTAAAAAGCGTTTTGTTGCGTCTAACGTAGCGCAAAATTTACGATGTTTTACGTATAATTAAATGTTTATGATATTAAATTGTTATAGTATTATATATTATTTCAATGCAAATTAAATAGAACACTTATAATCTCAATAAAATGTAAACATTCCAAATAATTTAAATTTATGAATGAAATATAACAAAGAAAGTCGATTTCTTATTCTGCTTGTGTTTTTATAACCCTCAAACTTCGCTTTTCTTTATAAATGTTTCATTTCTGCCTTGAGCTACATTAATTTCTTGCACACATGTATTAAAAAGCGTTTATGTAAGCGTTAAGCTTCTTACATGCAATCTTCATAAGATGTAGCTTAAGAAAATTAATAAATTATTAATATTGAAATAATTATATGCATATGTGGTGCAAAAGTGTATGAGATGAGATTTTATCTTCAAAAATCTCTAAACATATGTATCTGTATGATATGAGTCGATGTTTGCTTCCTTGACAATTATGGGTTATATTCAACCAAAATATTCAAATATTTTAATGTTACTTCTAAAGTATAGGACATATACAGTGGTCGAAAACGCGTCCACAAAATTAAAACTGAGGTAGTACTCTAATATCAGAGATATCTAAAGACATAGGCCTATATTTAAATTTTTGCAATGTATGTTTTCCGTACTCTATGAACCTGGGGAGCCAAATTACATTTACTTTCGAGATAGACAGATTGTTGCTTTTGAGAATATGCATAGAATCACTTTCTGAGCCGATTTATGCATGTCCGTCCGTCTGTCCATGTTATATTGTAAACAAAGTACAGGTCGCATTTATGATCCGAATTGGATAAAATTTGACACAGATCACTTATTTGGCCCAAGAACGAACCCTGTAGAAATAGTAGAAAATCTGTTCAGATTTAGATATAGCTCCCATATATATTTTCGTAACTTCAGTAGAGTTGGCGGTTTATTTGGGATACCATTTGTATTTTGTTTTTTTTTTTTTTTTGCAAAATAGTCAGGCTGAATCCCAGTTTGTTGTTTAAAAAAAAAACAACTATTTATTAGTGGGGAATGTATGGCATTTTTTGCCGAGGGGTAAGGCAAGGAAGACTATAGTTTCGGATCACGCCACTGATTCTCATCAGTTCCCTTAGTTTTTTGTTGGGATATTCTCCCCAGAAGCTATTGCTTCTATACAAAAAACCTTTCATACCCAAATGTCTCTTGTAACAAAGCGAAGTACTTAGCTGACCAACGACAGAAACTGCATGAGAATTTCGCTGGAGCCTCACTTTGAGGTTAACAAGGCATTTACAAACAATACCACACCTTTCGTAACTCCTAATATTTGTCCGATTGAGGCAAAATTTTGCACAGCGTACTGAAATAGATCTAGATTAATGTATGCGAAGTTTTTCTGAAATCGGTTCAGATTTATATATGGCCCATATATACTTTCGTCCGATTTTATGTGAATAATGCACCAAACTCCCAATATTTGTCCGATTAGGACAAACTTTTGCACAGCGTACTGAATTATGTCCAGGCTGGTGTCTGCGAAGTTTTATTAAAATCGATTCAGACTTATATATAGCTCCAGTATACAGTTTCGTCCGATTTTATTTGAACCCAACTTTGCACAACTTACGAATTAGGACCGGGTTGATGTATGCGAAGTTTGTTGTCGGTTCAGAATTAGATATAGCTCTCATATATAGCTTCGTCCGTTTTTATGCAAATGGTGCAAAAAAAACTCCCAATTTTTGCAGAAGCTATTATATTGCGTTTAGAGTGATGTGTATTAAAGCTGCAAAAAAGTATGCAATGGTTGCTCAATTAGGTCCATGTTTACATATAGCTCGCATACATAATTTTGATAGATTTCATACAAATGATACATACAAAGAATCCAAGTCTTTACGTTTGACAGGGTGCACCATGTAAAGGGTGCACCAAGGTCCCTATATATCTTTCGATTTGTGCCAAATTTGGCTTAGCGTAATGAATTAAGTCTAGAATTATCTATGCTAATTTTTCGAGGGAATACCGACATTAAATTGTTAGGATAAATATGTAGAATATACCCAAAGTGGTGAAGGGTATCATATAGTCGGCCCCTTCCGACTTTTGAACTTTCCCTACATTTTTTTCAGATTTGTAATCGGCTTCCCCAAATCCCTTATAAGTAATATTTATTTGTTAAAGGTTGAAAATTAGTTGTAATTTCATATTATTCGAACAAGTATATTCTGTACCGCAATCATTTGTAAAAGAAAACATAAACATTATACGCCTACCATAATGTTAGAGTTCATGGATAAAATAATCCGTCAATACGAAATATCTACAATATGTTGCTGTTAATAATTCACAATTCAACTACATTGACTTTCTTTTCAGCTGCAAGGAAATACATTGTCTGTAAAAATTGTTTTCTCATTCGCATAAAATATTGTTAATAATAAAATATATAATAATAAAATATGTTATTCAATGTTGAGTCGTATTGTTAGTTATTATAAAAATTAAAATACAAACGGCTTTCTTCTCGTTTGCCATAACAACAGCAGCAGTCTATCTGTACTCAAAAATGTAAATTAGAAGTGTGTCTGTGTTTGTGTGCGAACAAGTATGTTTGCTTGTTGTTTATTGGTTAATAATCCAACTTGTTAACCCGAAGTACACAATTGTCTTGCCTTACCTTATTATAGTTGTTACCGTCTTTGCCACAATGTACCGAAATAAGAAAGAACACAATTATCGTTAGTCACAATTTTCGTTGATATACATATATCTCTTGAGTATGTCATCTAACCAACCAACCAGACAGCCACCTTCAACCACCCACCACCTGAACATCAACATGGCAGAGGGGAACAATTGTTACATGTGAATGCATGTTAGAATAAGTAATAAAATATTCCTTTCCATTCCCAACTAACCATTCAACACCCAGACCATTGTTGAGGGCACAATTTAAGAAGGAAATACTTCAGAGTGTCACTTCTACCACGAAGAAGAAGATGAGGAAAAAACGACAATGAACCAAAGTGCAAGTGGTGTAAGAAGGCATTATTAGGTGTCAAAGAGGGTTTACGTGGACAGTTTTCGCTGTGAAACCCACTGCTGTTAAATTGTCTGGAAACCAGGACAGCTGTAAGCTTATTAAAAACTCCGCTCCGTTCGCAATTTGTTTGCGGGAAATGAAAAATGGAACAGAACTCCAGTTGAATAATAAATAACCTAATACGTCGTAATTAATAATAATGATATTTCACAAATACGATGGGATATTGTTTGTTTATGTTCGTCATCTGTGACATATTGTGACACTCTAGGACATTGAATAAACTATAAAAATTTATAAATCTCAACACTCACAACACTCTACTTGTACAAGTTCCGATGCAGTCGAAAGGACTTGTAGTGATTCTAATTCTACTGAGTAGTTTTAGAATCTAAGATTATTGTTGAACCAGACGGATATATATATATATATATATATATATTTATTTTAAATTTGATCTTTGCGATCCACTTATTTCAGCTTCAAGAATAAGAGTAATTAACTTCTCTCTTTGCGATGGGACCTCACCGATTATGGTTTGTCAAAATCGATGAGGTCCATATCGATGTCATCATGAATTGGGTTGGGCCGATTCCCAACACTACTGGACAAGTTGTTTATCAAACTTACAAGAAATAAAATTGGGCGGTGCAAAATTTTTAAAAACTGTAATAAACAAATCAGAAGCTGTATTATTCCTATATATAGTGAGTGATTTGTGATTATATATATATATATCTATATATATATATATATATATATATATAAATGAATTTCTATTGGTTTGTTTGTTAGTTTGATCAGTGATAGCAATCGATTCCTAAACTACTGAAAGGATTTTCATGAAATTTTCACAGTCAATTTTTGAGTACATTTGTGTAACATAGGGTACTTAATTTTTTAATAGGGATAAGAATTGGTAATTTATAGCAAAATGTTAGTAAATATACAAACCACAGATATAGATTATACAATGGTGAATATACTTTTTTTACCAACTCCACAAACCTCTTTTCGTTAAGAGTTGCCAATTCTCAATTCGCAATTTGTATGTATGAATGTGATGGTGGAAATGATAAAGGTTGGAATATCAGAGTGAGTTGTACTGAATAAGAAGTACAGTAAACAAATGTACTGCATGCCTGAATTATGCTATTTACAAAATGTGCTATTGTGTCCTATTGGTTGTATCTGCTAATCTTTTTCCATAATAAATTTTGTATGATAATATAACATTTTTACCTATGTTTTACAATTTTTCGTAACAATTTTGTTATTCTTTAAAAAATATATTTATTTTGAGCAAGACATAAAGCAAGAATACTCAGAATAATTTCATATCGGAAGTACGGAGAATAATACGAAAATAACAATTAAAATAGTTAGTAGTTATGTGTCCGAATCGATGTTTTTAAATATTCGCAGAAGAATCCAGCGATAATTTTTTACATTTTTGCAAGGAAAAAATGCAGGGAATAACTTTAAAATATGAGTTTTTTTACCTAGGAATAGATGTGGTACCTAAAGGGTAGCACTACATGTATACCAGTTTTATATCTAAAAAACCTATATCTATGTTTGGTGTTCCATTTATGTAAAATCAGACGAATAGGAACTATATCTAAATCTGAACCGATTCCAACAAAACTTCGCATACATCAATCTGGACCTGATTTAGAATTTTGTCTCAATCGGGCAAATATTGGTAGTATGGTGCTCCATCGGACGAAACTATATATGTGATCTATATCTAAATCTGAACCGATTTTAACAAACTTGACACACATCTATCTAAAACAAAATCAGTACTCTGTGCAAAGTTTTGCCTCGATTTGACCAATATTTACAGTCAGGTGCACCATTTACATAAAATCGTACGAAACTATATATATGGGAGCTAATCTAAATCTGAACCGATTTTTCCCAATTTCAATAGGGTTCGTTCTTGGGCCAAATTATTGACATATGCCAAACTTCATTCAAATCGAATAATAAATGCGAACTGTACTTTGTTCACAAAAATACATGGACGGAAAGACGGACTTGAATAAACCGATTCAGAAAGAGATTCTATGCATATTCTCAAAGGGAACCATAGGTCTATCTCGATTCCTTTTGCCTGTTATAACCATATGCACAAAGATAATACCCTGTACCACAGTGTGGTGGATACATACTTGAAGTGGATACATAATTAGAACATTGTGTAAATATTTACATTACTGCAATTTTTTAAAATATTTTTACAAAACAAAATTAAGTAAATTAAACACCCATAAAATCATTTACAGATAACAAATTAAAAAAATCTGTAAAATATATCAAAATTTGCAACAATTTGTACAATACACCTAACATTCGGAAAATCACCTTTAGTAAAGAAAAGGTCCAAATGTACCAGAAAATACTAGAATAAGTCGATAACAATAAATAATTCCCAAAATAAATATTTGAAATAAAAGCTCAAAGGCTGGGAATTTACTTAAAAGAAACGATGCGATGTTGAAAGCTTTGATTGAAGAAGCCGGAATATTTTTGCAGTATGTGAGGAAATATTAATTAATATTGGCATTTATTATATCAAATCGATTGTTCGAGTAGCACAAAATATATTTTATCAAAAATGTGTCATTTATAACAGAATGAACAGAAATAAAGACCTAGCACACATCAACATTTTTGATGTTCAACACAAGATCTGAAATATTAGCCAAACTGTAAATCAAATAGAATAGACATAGCATCTTTGGGAGACCATTGAAATGGAATAGAACGCAATTAAATGTGCAAGGTACAAATATGTCTGTAGTAAATTAAAACAACCCAATCACATACCATTCTGAAATTTATGAACAATTTAATGTCAATCATTTATATAAAATAGAGCAAAATATGTATGGCGCTATTTTTAGCAACCGTATGCTGCAGCATATGGTTCAATTTGGTACGTTGCGCACTAATCCGTCCTAATCATACAAATCAGATTTAAATATATATGGATGCTATAACTAAACCTAAGGGAACAGACATAGGCTACTCCATTTGTATGTGGCAGCTATACCTACATCTGAACCGATTTGAACAACAAAATGTCTTGCAAATAGAACAGGATATATTGTTCACCATTTACATAAAATGGGACTAAAGTATATATGTGAGCTATATTAAATTCTGGACCTATTTCAACAAAACTTCACGGATGTCAACCTGTGTAAAATTTTGTCTCAATCGGACAATCATTGGCAGTATGGTGCTCCATTTGCGTCAAATCGGACGAAACTATATATGTAAGCTATATCTAAATCTGAGCCGATTCCCACTGAACCTTGCATACATCAATCCGGACTTAATTCGGTACGCTGCACAGTGGGTTAGAATAGCCTGTTTTCTTGGATAAATTAAAAAATAAAATTTAAAGTATCGTTAAATGTTTTGCACCCGTTTACAGTATATAAAATTTTACATCACTTGTCGTTAAAATAAATGTCAAAAATGGTCTGGTGTTTTTGTAGTGAAAGTCAAACTTCACAAAAATTTTTGTGCCAAAAAGGCGGAAAAAAGTGAAAACGTTCCCGTTGAAAATTTTACATATTGTTTTTGTAAAATAGTCAGGCTGAATCCCAGTTTGTTGTTTTTATAAAAAAACAAGTGAAAAAGCGTTAAGTTCGGCCGGGCCGAACTTTGGATACCCTCCAACATAGATTACTGACAGGTACTAGAAATGAAAATATAGGGAACATACCAAAAAGTGGACATATACCGACATGTCTAAAAACGGATTATGTAAACCATAATACAAATTTCAGAAATTTGTAATTGATAATTCAAATTCGAAAATGGCGAATATCGGTCCACTCCTTCTGAAACCTCCACACCTCTAAATGCGGCAATAGTTCATTATCGAATCTTACGTTCTAATTTTTTATCTCGCTATCCTCCGCAGGTGAAATGAACCAAACTCAAAACGCGGAACAAATCAGATAACAATTTTAATATAAAAAAGGGGGTTATATGGGGACTACCCCAAAAAGGGGGCGAATATTAATAATTTTTGGTAGGGAGATTTGTTACCATATACGACTACAAAATACCAAATTGCAGCAAATTCGGTTGAAAAACGCGCTCAAGAACCCCAAAATACCGAAAATTGGGGGTACCCTTATATGGGGGCTACCCGAAAAAATTGACCTATATTTGTAATTTCTTGTGGAGATATTTTGTACCTATTAAGAACTCATAATACTAAATTACAGCTAATTCGGCGGACAAATACGAGCAAAACCCCCAAAATACTGCGAATTAGGAGGTTCCGTTATACGGGGGCTATCAGAAAAAGTGGACCTATACTTATAATTTTTTGTGGTAATATTAAGTACCTAATAAGAACCCAATGTAGCAAATTTCAGCGAATTCGGTTGAAAAACGCGCTCAAGAACCCCAAAATACCGAAAATTTGGGGGTACCCTTATATGGGAGCTATGCCTAAACGTGGACCGATATAGCCCATCTTCGAACTTGACCTGCCTGCAGACAAAAGACGACTCTATGCAAAATTTTGGCGATCTATCTCCACTCGTTTAGACGCTAGAGTGATTACAACAGGCAGACGGACAGACAGACAGACGGACATGGATATATCGTCATAGAATTTTACGCTGATCAAGAATATATATACTTTATAGGGTCGGAAATGATTATTTCGATGTGTTATAAACGGAAAGCAAAACTAATACCCTCCATACTATGGTGGAGGGTATAAAAACAACTATTTATTAGTGGGGAATGTATGGCATTGTTTGCCGAGGGGTAAGGCAGGGAAGACTATAGTTTCGGATCACGCCACTGATTCTCATCAGTTCCCTTAGTTTTTTGTTGGGATACTCTCCCCAGAAGCTATTGCTTCTATACAAAAAACCTTTCATACCCAAATGTCTCTTGTAACAAAGCGAAGTACTTAGCTGACCAACGACATAAACTGCATGAGAATTTCGCTGGAGCCTCTCTTCGAGGTTAACAAGGCATTTACAAACAATTCCACACCTTTCCCACATCACATCGCGACAAATGCACACAACGACTTTGTTGGTGTTGCTAGTATACAGCAACAAACCAAACAGTTTAACCGTGCCTGCGTCTACAACTTCAGTAGTGTTGGCGGTTTATTTGGGATACCATTTGTATTTTTTATACCCTTCACCACACTGTGGTACAGGGTATTATGTCTTTGTGCATATGTTTGTAACAGACAAAAGGAAACGAGATAGACACATGGTTCCTTTTGAGAGTATGCATAGAATCACTTTCTGAGTCGAGTTATGCATGTCCGTCCGTCCGTCTGTCTGTCCATGTTAAATTGTAAACAAAGTACAGGTCGTATTTATGATCCGAATTGGATGAAATTTGGCATAGGTCACTTATTTGGCCCAAGGACGAACCCTATTGAAATTGGGATAAAGTGGTTCAGATTTAGATATAGCTACCATGTATATTTTCGTTCGATTTAATGTAAACGGTCCCTATATATCTTTCGGATCGTATTTATGATCCGAATTGGATGAAATTTGGCATAGGTCACCTGTTTGGCCCAAGGACGAACCCTATTGAAATTGGGATAAATCGGTTCAGATTTTGATATAGCTCCCATATATATTTTCGTTCGATTTAGTGTAAACGGTCCCTATATATCTTTCGATTTGCAGGAAATTTGGCACAGCGTAATGAATTAGGTCTAGAATGATGTGTGTAAAATTTCATAAAAATCGGTTTAGATTTAGATATAGCTCTCATATATATTTTCGTCCGATTTTTTGTAAATGGTGCACTAAAGTCACTATATATCATTCGATTTGCACGAAATTTGGCACAGCGTAATGAATTAGGTCTAGAGTGATGTGTGTTAAGTTTCCTGGAAATCGGTCCAGATTTAGATATAGCTCCCATATATATTTCCGTCCGATTTAATGTAAAGGGTGTACCGAAGACCCTTTATATTTTTCGATTTGAACGAAATATGGTACAGCGTACTGAATTTGTTCTAGAATGATTTGTGTTAAGTTTCCTGAAAATCGGTCCAGATTTAGACATAACTCTCATATATATTTTCGCCCGATTTAAAGTAAAAAGTGTGCCGAAGTCCCCACATATCTTTCGATTTGAACGAAATTTGGTACAGCGTACTGAATTATTTCTATAATGATGTGTGTCAAGTTTCCTGAAAATCGGTCTAGATTTAGATATAGCTCACGTATATATTTTCGTCCGATTTAATGTAAATGGTGTACCAATGTCCCTATATATTTTCGATTTGCATGAAATTCGGCATAGCGTAATGAATTAGGTCTATACTGATGTGTGTCAAGTTTCCTGAAATCGGTCCAGATTTAGATATAGCTCCCATATATATTTTCGTCCGATTTAATGTAAATGGTGCACCAAAGTCCCTATAAATCGTTAGCTAACATCATTCTAGACCTATTTCATTGCGCTATGCCGTGCAAAGCAAAAGATATATCGTTAGCTAAAATGCAAAAAGCGTAACTAACAAAAAATTGACTTTTTGAATGTCAACACATGTAGTTTCTTGACATTCACAATATTCATTCAAAAAATCAATTTTCAATTTTTTGTAAGTCTTTTGATTTGCACGGCACAGCGTAATGAATTAGGTCTACAATGATGTGTGTTAAGTTTCGTGAAAGTCCGTTCAGATTTAGATATAGCTCCTATATATCTTTTCTTTTTTATGTAAATTCTATTTTATGTAAATTGTGCACTAAAGACCAACATTTTGTCCTATTTTGTACAATGAACTGTAGTTAATATTAATTAATCTCTGGCAAGTATCATTGAAATCGGTTCAGATTTTCTTATAGCATATATTTATATATATTTTTTTAAATAAATTAATATAATTTTGTCCCATTTTAAGAAGCAACCCTATATCTGACCAAATGCAAAATTTTGTATAGATTGTAGAATGACATGTTTATGGATCCATTTTCGTGTTAATGGTCCTTTAACTTCTGTTAGGACTCATCTGGGGAATATACACAAAGTGGTGAAGGGTATCATATAGTCGGCCCCGTCCGACTTCACTACTTTCCTTATTGTTTTTTTATTATTCCCTAACAAAAAATTCTAAGGCAAGGCAAAGCTACGTACAATTCCTTAAAATACAATTTACATTTATTTTACAAAATATTTCTCCCCCACATTTGTATGTGCAACGCAATTATCTCTGTCTTACTTCAATTTCATATGGGTCAATTAAAACATCAAGAATATGTTGTGCATAACAAATGTAATTTATTTTCTACCAACTATCAACATCACTCAACTCAGATATATTCACATGTAACACACACACACTGTATCACTTTTGTAATTTGAAATATAAGACATTTTGTAAAATTTCAAGGTTTGACTTGCGTTCATAAACTTGTTTTGCTTTTGTGTTGGTGTGTATATTTTTTATACTCTTCTTTTTACATACATACAGCGGCAAACAGAAGGATGTTGTAATATTTCAGAACAATATGTGTGATTGTACGGTGTGCATTTTTATGAAATTTTAATTTATTTATTTGTGATGTTAACGCAACAGTTTGTTGTAAATGTTTATGTAAAATTGATAGATACTCGTATTTTAAACACATAAATTCCTCTCCTTATTTAAATTCTTCCTCAATTTAAATTGTATTTTGACAAATAACCATAAATTTATGAAAATAGTCATTTAATGGTCATTAAATACCACAATAGCCCCAAAAAATTATTTAATACATGCTCTAGCATGCTTTGTGCACTGAACTACTGCTATTCATCACGCGGGATCATAGAATTTTTAAGTGAAAATAATCTGCGTTTGTTTCAGACTTTATAATCGCAATAAAAATGAGAATCATTAATAAAGTTGGATCTAGCTTAAGACTGAATACCAAATCCAACATAAATTTCCAGTTTTTATTCTGTTTCATATTCAACTGCAAATCACCATAAATAAATTGGGTTAAGTTGGTTTTATGTTTAGTTTAACTTGTTTTTGATGGGATTTACTAAGAAAAACTTGATTATAATGAAAATTCACTTAAAACAAAATAAGCTAAACATCGTTTTGTTTAAATGTGTGGAAGCGTTTAATTCTATGAACCAGTGTCATAATTATTAATAACAAATTTTATTGATGAAATACAAACAAATTTTATAAATGAAATACTAAAAATTTTTCCGAGAAATTTGCTTCGAACATTTATATTTGTTGCATCGACACTGTAGGTCCTCTAAAATTCAATAAGGGCTTTCTATTTCTGTTTGCGGTTATTGCAGGTTATATTGGAGATGACATGTCCTTATTCAAATCGAATGAAAAATCTGTCTGTATAATATATCCTCTACTTCAAGTCATTGTGCGTTTCTTCGTCTACATTTTCTTGAACCGTAAATTAACTACATACTAGAAGATTATATTTTTTGACCTTCACATATTCTACAAAAATCTGGTTCATTAGATTTCTGATACTGACCCCAAAATATAAGAGATCCATATTCGTATATTTTCATCATTCTATTCCACGTTTACCCAATAATTGTTTTGACGAACGTTTGCACAGCGATAATATTCCTCTTGTATTTATTTCTCCGGTAGACACAGCTACATACCCCTTAACGTGCATTATTCGGTCCAAATTTGAGGATATGTATTGAATCAGTTTCTGAGTTGATTTAGGCATGTCCGTCCGCCTGTCCGTCTGTAGATATAAAATTGTAAACAAGGAATGAATATGTAACAAAAAAACAATGTTTTATTTTAATATAAAATGAATCGAGATAGACCAATGGTTCCTTTTGAGAATATGCATAAAATCACTTTCTAAGTCGATTTAAGCATGTCCGTCCGTCTGTCTGTCCGTATGTTGTGTGCTAAGTGTCGAGAAAATCGGTTCAGATTTAAATATAGCTACCATATATAGTTTTGCAAAATTTTAGGTAAATGGTGCACCAAAGTTCCTGCAAATTTTTCGATTTAGGCGAATTTTGGCAAGCGTACTGAATTAAGTCAAGAATGGTGTGCGTTAAGTTTCGAGAAAATCGGTCCAGATTCAGTTATAGTCCCCATATATATTTTCGTCCGATTAAATGTAAATAGTGTATCAAAACCCATCGATTTGTACGAAATTTACAAAGCGTACCAAATTAAGTCTAGAATAGTGTGTGCTAAGTTTCGTGAAAATCTGTTCATATTTTATTTAGCTCCCATATGTTTTTTCCGATTTTATGTAAATTGTACACTAAAGACCCAAAGTTTGTCCGACTGGTACACAATTTTGTACAATTCATTGAAGTTGATATAAATTAATCGCTGCAAGATTCATTGAATCGGTTCATTGACACGAAATTTTGCCCAACGAATGACATTGAGACTTGAATGGCGTTATGGCTTTTTTATACCCATTACCACACTGTGGTACAGGGTATTATGTCTTTGTGCATATGTTTGTAACAGGCAAAAATAATCGAGATAGACCCGTGGTTCCTTTTAGGAATATGCATAGAATCACTCTCTGAGTCGATTTATGCATGTCCGTCTGTGCGTCCGTCCGTCCATGTACTTTTGTGAACAAAGTACAGGTCGCATTTATATATATACGATATTTGGCCCAAGGACGTACTCTATTGAAATTGAAGAAAATCGGTTCAGATTTAGATATAGCTTCCATATATAGTTTTGTCCGATTTAATGTAAATAGTGCACCAAACTTCCAATATTGGTCCGATTGAAGCAAAATTTTGCACAGAGTACTGAATTAGGCCCCAACTTATGTATGCGGTTTTTTTTGGAATCGGTTCAGATTTAGATAAAGCTATATATAGTTTCGTCCGATTTTATGTAAATGGTGCACCAATCTCCAAATATTTGTCCGATTGTGACAAAATTTTGCACAGACTACTGAATTAGGTTCAGATTGATGTCTGCGACCTTTTGTTAAAATCGATTCAGATTTAAATATAGCTCCCATATATAGTTTCGTCCGATTTTTTGTGAATGATATATGTCATATATATTTTCGTTTGATATATGTCATATATATTTTCGTTCGATTTTATGTAAATAGTGCACCGAAGGCCCTATGTAACCTTACCGTAAATAACCTTACTCGATTTCATACAAGTGGTACACCAAAGAATCCAAGTTTGTCCGTTTGACATGCAAAATTTCATTGATTTTAAGATGGGATTTTTTCAATTTGTTTAAATATGAGGCACAATATCAAACATAAACTAACAGGTATTTATTATTTTGGTCATGTGTATCTATGTAGATCACATATTTAATTTTGTCCAATTGCATGTCGATGGTCCTCTAAAGATGCATGACATTATACGTATGAGCATCTCCGAATGTATCCAAAGTGGTGAAAGGTATGATATTGTCGACCCCTTCTTACTTTGGAACTTTCCTTACTGGTCCAATTTAGTAATTCTAATCCGAAAAACAATTTTTTGATATGGACCAGCTGTGCCCAAAATAGGTCCCATGGGCTGTCGGTGTGTGTCCTCCTACACGCACAATGATAAAAATAGAAACATTTTGAAAATAAAAAATATTTTCAAAATTGTCATTCATTCCCTTTTGTTTTCATACCCTGAACGAAAAAATTACGACATTTTTGGCAAAAATTAGTTCAGAAAAAGTCGAAATATGTGACCAATACAATGGGGATTGGCGAAACAGAAGCAAATCGATCTTTATATAGGAAAATATATCAGTAACAAGCATATTTGCATTGACCGTAGGAAAATACATATGAAAATAGTTCTCATTGGTTTAGTGTGTTAGATTTATAGGGTGCAGGTAATAAAACTATATTACCAGTCAAAAGACTGTATATTATTTTAAAGTCCAAATATTATATATATTTACATTTTTCGCTCAAATTGTGTAAAAGTGACAATTCGTTGAAATGTAGTTTTTTCTTGTATAATTTATTAGTTTTTAGGTGGTTTATACATATCCTGATTTCGACATTGTTTCCAGTAGTTTTATACTTAAAAAAAAAACACTATACTATATACATCCTCGATTAAATCGGAAATATTCAATTTTGTTCAATGATTTTCTTAATTTAAGGATATGCCTGCCACTCATACCACATTAAAAATATACATGTACATCTCCCATCTCAAAATAATAAATGTCAAGCAAACAACAAAACAAAAATAAACATTCTTTCCAAACAATTTCTGGTATTGTCTTAACGTAGTTTTGCGCTTGATTTGTGGTTATCTATCTGTGTTTATGTTTTCTTTTCCCTTCTATGATTGTTTTATTTTTCTTAAAGGAACTTTTAAAAACAATTGGTCTGTTTGTACATTTAACAGGTCTTTAAGGAAAAACAAATATCGAGAAAAGAAAACTTTACAGTTTATCCAGAAAATTACGACAATTTTTCTTTCCAACACTTTTTATGTTACAGTTACTAAAACAAATAACTTGAACATAGAAGTAGATAATGGAATAGAAATAACTTCATATTAGTTGACAATAGTTAATTACCTGAGGCGAAGAGTAAGAAGCTGTTGGAATGACTAAAAGTATTTAAAGAGAATGGAATTTCTTTTTGATGTTTTGATTGGAAGTGGAAATTGATGTTTTTATTCTGAGAAAATAGTGGGAAAATTTAGAATCGTTTTTTCATCTAAAACTAATTTTTTTAACATCCAACATATTACTCGATACACTTAAATGCCATTATAAATCCACCATCAACACTGAACACAACAAATTACACTGCACTGAAACAATCTCTTCATAATCGACTCGCTTCTAGGGTTTTGCGGATATTGTTACATTTAAATTTGGACTTTGTGGTTACTCAAATAAAGAATAAGGTTTTGAAACAACTTCCCTTAGTGTAATAAAATATTGAAAGTAAATTTTCCAAACTTTGGCAATGACAAAGTATAAAATGCATTACTTGCTTTAGTAGGAGGCGTCAGTTCTCAGCCAAACTATATTAACTTTATTTTTCCTTGAATAGAAAACTTTTTTTCATCTAAGTGGACATTGTACTAACTACATTGAAAAGGGGGATTGTTGTTCATGTTCTTTCCCATCATAATGATGGGACTTTAGTGCCGATTGTCAGTTCAGACGAAATATCAGCACTCAAGTTTTTCTTAAGGACATATTTGAAAAAATAAAAAAAATGTAAATATTAATCTGAGGATTTCGAGCTGATTCGAGCTATACTTTCATTTTAAGTATTTTAGCCGTTTGTGTAGTATGGGACAAATTTATGTAACTCGATTTAGAACAAACATTATACACGCTATTCGGTAGGCCGCACTCTTCAATATTGAATCTCAATCAGACACCCGTTTGAAATATATATGAAAGCTGTGCCCGCATCTGCACCAATTTCAACAAAACGAAATAACGTCATTCTAGTCTCAATTCGATACGTTGAGCAAAATTTCCTGTTACTCGGTGCACCATTTACCTAAAATCCAAGGAAATATATATGGGAGCTATCAATATCTGAAACGATTTCAAAGAAATTAGCCAGAGATTAATTTATATTAACTTCAGTGCATTGTGCAAATTTGGATCTTTGGATCTTTACATAAAATCGGATGAAAATATATATGGGAGCTATATATAAATCTGAACCGATTTTCACCAATTTTAATATGATTCGTCCTTGGGATTAATTCGAATTATATAAATGCGACCTGTACATTGTTAACAATTCAGCATCAAGAGACGGACAGTCATCGACTCAGAAAAGTGATTGTATGCATATTCTCAAAATGAACCATGGGTCTATCTCGTTTCCTTTTGCCTATTACAAACATATGTAGAAAGAAATAAAAATGGCCGACGGGGCCGACCATACTATACCCTACACAACTATCACGAACATCGAACTTTCTGCGGATTTTTATTCCGAGTCTGTGCAATATTTCGTTATAGTTGCGCCCTCTTGCACGATTAGAGTTTAACAGAACCTTTTCCTTACATTGAAATATTTTTCGATAATATATGAATATCTCCTTCACCGTGGGTTGTGTTGTGATGTTCGGCTTATAATTGTGTCCTATAGATCGACTCAAAAAAGAAAAACATACACACCAAAATTAAATTTCCGTTCCACTTCATCCCAAAATTATTATCTGATACTCATCGAAAATTATAGGCGTTGTCCGTGACCATAACTGCAACATCAAGCGATCAGCGCGATATATTCGTCCACCAGTGTGGTAATAGGTTACTAAACAATATCTGAATACGTAAGCACCTGTAAATATTTAAGTGTAATTCCCACTTCCTAGTACATAAGTCCATAGAATTGCTATCATTTTAAAGGCCAGCCACATGTTAAAGGTCAGTTATCATTTTAAAGGTCAGCCACTACACGACTTTCAGAACAAAATCAAATTTTAAACGTTAAACAAATCGAAAACAATTAAATTTTTAATTTTTAGGTAAAAGCCACGAAGAGCTGTCACTCACGCGACTTCAAATAACATGACTGTTGACATGATTGCTAATTGTTGACGCCGAAATTGCGTGCAAAAAATAAGAAATAAAAACACGAACGTTTTTAGATTTAAATTAAAATAAAGGCAGTTGCTTTATTGATAAAAAAATAGAAGAGTGGAAAAATTTAGAGATTGTGACAGATTACCTGTTGTTTGGTAGGCCAACGAAAAGAGAGAGTTTGAGAGTCAACAATAATAATGGAAGGTGGCGTCGGCGCTAATTCCATACTCGTTAGAATCTGTCATTTGACATTTCAATGTTGTAATATTACGGAGTATGAAGATTGTAACGAATATGGAATTCAATGCGTTTTGAAACACAATAAAAGTGTAAACGCCCAAGAGAATGAAATCAATAGATTTTCTAAATTAAACATTGGCGACCCCCTTGCAACATTATTAATGTTGTAACACTCCAAATTATACAATATATATAACTTAATTTATAAGTACAAATAAAATAGAGTAGGACAGTGCAGTTTTGTGAGCAATTCATAATAATTTCATTTATTTTTTTTTTCCAATTAAATACGAGCATTTAATATCTAAGAACTAGGTGTGGCATACTCCAGAGAGC
>NW_026882183.1:0-38203 GCF_032173495.1 Musca vetustissima | reverse complement strand
GTCGACAACATTAGTAGGGGTGGATTTCGACGAAGCGATGGTTTCGTTTGAAAGTAAACCAGAAGGTTTGCTTACCTCGCAGATATTGGACAACGAAGATACTGTGTTCGAAAGAGTAGGCGATGGAGAAGGCGTGCTTGCAAGGAGTTCCTCGGTAGGTGAAACAAGTTGAGGAACTGATGATGGCCGATTAGATTTAACAGAAACTACTAGCGACGTGGTGGCTTTTAGTCTGTCTATCTTCTGATTTATTGCCGAAAGGCGAAGTTGATATGCCCGAAAGGAACTGTAGTATTTACCCTCGACGACCATCTTATCTACGAGTTGAAAACTCGACGATGTCGACAGGTGGTCAATGCAATCATCATAATATGTTTTGAAGTTAGTCCAGTGTTGACAAATTTTAGATCTATGTATGTCGAGACTATACAAATTAAGTTTCTCTGGTTTAATCTGATGGAAAAACGAATCGTATTTAATGAGAGCGTCGGCGGCTCTAATGAAACGCGTTAGAGGACTGATGGACATGATTGCAACGAATTAAGAGGAAGTAAGGGGACGAAAGAGGGAAACGAATCAATTCCGAAAAATGTATATGGGCACAGAAGTTTAGGACGCGACCAAATTGAATCCAAGTGTCGCAAAATAACGAAAAGGACAACTAACGAAATTTTAGAAAATAGAGGAAAATGTGCCGACGAATTTTACAATTGTCTTAATAATATTGAAAAAGTAGAAACAGAAAACTAAGTTCTACCAGTAGAGTGCGAAAGCTGAAATCAAATTGAATACAATATTCCGTGATGGATTTATGTTGTAAATCTGCCGATTAGGAAATTTAGAATTATCCAATTTATGGAAAATATCGAGCAAGTTAGCAACGAATTAATATTCAATTGAAGATATACGATTAGAAACTTCAAGAGCAAACAACAAAAACGAATTGAGAGAAATTGCAAAGATTGCTTTATTTGAGGAAGTAACTATCGAAAGTAATATGTAGGATACCAATGTCCAAAACTACCAAAGATGCAAAGAATAATGTAGAATATTTCCAAACCAAACTATAAGAAGTACCAAAAACCAAGATAGGCGATTCAAACGACAAAAAACAATAAATTTTATTATACTTCCCAAAAAGAGAACAAGAAGTAGCGAAAATAATTTGAAAATCGCTATCACCGACAGTTGGGTGCACGAAATTTCAGATTGTGTTACAATTTTACAGTCAATGAATTTTTGGTGCAAAAGCAAATAACTATTTTTTTCGAAAAAATTACAAAAAAAAAATCAATGAAATTGCCAATACGAGTTTTTAATTAACCCACAAATTAATGCTTCAAATGCGTTTGTAAAATGCCGAAAGTAAGGTACTTTTTGTTAAAAATTCCAAAAATCTACAATAGACCAACAAATATAACAACAATTTTTTATAAATTATTTTTTAAAAAATTATTTATAAAAATCCACTATTTTTCATACGTACCCACTGTGCAGTGGTGAACAACGAATACCGCACAAAAGAAAATAAAACACAAGCAGTGTTGAGTGAGCGGCAAACGCACTACAACCAGATCAACGACAACGAACCAACAGAGATGTGTGGGGTGAGTAAGAACTTGTTGGTACGTTTGTTTGTTAGTCGGCTCACACTAAACAAGGCGGCTGGAATGCGAGAGTGATATTTGTTGTTGATATCACACGATCAACAACACAACGAGAATGAACCAACAGTGAGTGTTAGGAATCGAAAGAAACAGTAATAGTGGAGAAGAGAACTTATTTGTTGGTAGATCGAATGTTAATAAACAGACGCTAGAATAAGGCGCGTGGAATATTCGATTATTGTTGTTGTGTTTACTCGACCAAACAACGAGATGAGAAATTGTCGGTAGGTTTGCGAAGAAAAAGAAAACTAAGAAAAGGGCACGATGAATATTAGTAGTATTGTTTGTGCTTTTTCTCACAAGTGGCTAGCGAAGTCAACGAGAAGGCGGGGGTGTATATGTAGCCTTTAGTGAGAAATAACAAATAAGCACTACACAATAAATCACTGGCTAACAAATTAAAGCAGTGATATGCGACAATGAGTGGACTGTATATTTAGGAATGCACACGTAAAGGAATTTGTAGGGCGACCAATGCGTGACGTAGCAAACAAATTTAACAAAAGAATTGAATATGGAATATTTGTTTTTGTAAAGCGAAATTAAAAAACAACAACACTTGCGGTATGCTTAATAAAAGAAACTGAACTACGTACCTTTTTATATATGATGTTTGTTGATGATGTATTTGATGAGGGGGGATGATGTATTTCTCCTTAGCAAATAGGAAAAAGACCGAGATAAGCAACAACGTCACAAGTTATTCTTTGATGATCCAACAACGAAAATGCTAATTTTCATCCGGCTCGTGTAGCAGTGAAACCCCAAAAATAAAGAAAAGAAAAACGAAAGATAGTTTAGTAAATATTTTCAATCTTTATTGTAAAGTAGGTGGGTTTCGTGAGAAACAATACTTTACCTTAGCGTGCGTTAACTACGATAGCGAGAGATGTTTTAGCAATGAAAGCGAGAATGTAAGTGTTTACTCTACGAAAGCGGAAAAGCAAGTTTAATCGACGAGAGTTAGAAAGCAAGTGATGTTGCGATGGGCAAGAAAGCTACAGCAAGGCCGTGAACAACAACTACGACCACAGCATTGGAAAGCGCCTCTCTGCATCCGAACTAAGCGAATGTGGCTTCCAGGAGATATAGCAGAAGAGAGCGAAACTCTCCCCTACAATCCGAACTAGGCGAATGAGGCTCCTGGAAGATATGCAGAGAAGATTTCCCCATTGGGCTCCGAAGAGCGGCCACTTAAAGTGGTTAATTGTAATGCTGTAGAAGGGGAAACAATGTATCGAACATATACATTGTCCTAAGCAATATATCGAACTTAAACATTGCCGCCCACCTTGCCGCGCTAGCTGCGTGGCAACCGATATTAAATTAGTACGCGACTTAAGCTAGGGTTAGTAATTGCATTATGAATTAAATGCATCGATAGGTATAGTAGTTCAGTTTATTGAGCAACAAATTAACAACAAATAGCGAGTTTGCAGTAGAAGATATATAAACTACGATAAAAGGTTGTTCGCTTATGTCAACTATGCAATTTGATTAGGAATCGGTCCTGTAAGTATATAACCGAATATAGTTTTCTGAGCCACCAGTGAATTCAAAACAATGTGAGGCGACTCAGCCGATAGAATTTTAGAGTATAAATCTGCGCCCAATAACAAATCTATATCTTTGTTATCGGAAGTATCCGCTAAATCTAGGTGAGATATTTTGGAATGCAGATTCGGAATGGAAGACAACGACAATAATTTTTGACAAATATTTGGCACGATCAACGCGTTTGTAGATAGAGTATTTAACGAATTTTTAGGTTAGGATAAATTCAATGAACAAATTTCTTTAGAAGTGCTAGTTGTAGAATTATTTACTCCAGATAGAGTAGCGTTTGTAAAGCGAGAATTAATTCCAATAGTTTGTTGTAGTCTCTTTGTCATGATTGAGACTTCCGACGAGAGATCTATAATAGCCCGAACGGCATAATTTTTTCGATTATGTACAACATTTACAACGGCAGTTCCCAAAAGCACATTTCTGTTTTGTGTGGTGTGCAGAACTTGCCGATTGTCCAATTTAGCATGAGAACTTCGACTGGGACGGATCGAACTAGATGTGGAGCGAGATTTGTACAAAGTAGTAGACGAGGAAGATACATTTATCGAATTTGACAACTTTATGCTATTTTGTGTACGGTGCAGTAGCGTGTGATGTCTATTTTTGGAAATGGAGCAATTGTGTTTATTTCTACAGTTTTTAACAGGGTGTCCTTGTGATAGACAGTTTATGCAAAGACCATGCTTTTTTACCAATGAGAATCTATTCTCAAATGAAAGTTTTAGAAATCGAGAGCAGACTCGTAGATAATGGCTCTGCTGGGGACACATCACACAAGTACGATAGAATGATTAGGAGGTGGAATTAGGCGATTCTGGTTTGGAACTAGGTGATTGTAGTTTGCAAGTAAGCGATTGTGGTTTGGAACTTGATCGACTTTTTGGCGAATTCAATTTTCTGGGAGAATTGACGCAAATCAAATTATCAAGACACGACAATGTTTGTATTCGATCTGAAAGGAAAGCATCTAATTGTTTCCAAGTTGATAGAGATGATTTGTCTTTGATAGTTTGTTCCCAGAGTGTTACTGTTAGTTTTGGTAAACGTTGCAGACAAATGAAAACTAGCAATGGATCCCAATGATCTGTTACTACATCGTAAAAAGACATGGCGGAAATACAACTATTCATTCCACGTTGAAGAGTTTTGAGGCCAATGAGTGATTCTTTTTCTAGTACGGGAAGATCAAAAAGCAACTTGAGATGATTGTTCACAAGGATACGTTTATTGTCAAAAGTATCCTGCAATGATTTCCAAGCAAGTGAAAAACTACGATTGGTGAGTGGAAAATTCGAAACAATTTCTCGAGCCTCACCACTGGTTTTTTGAATCAAGTAACATAATCTTTTAATGTCACTCAAACAAGAATTATTTATGAACAGCGTGGTGAACAGATAACGAAAGATTTCGATGTCGCAAGGAGGCAAGCTTAGATATTGAGAATCGATAGCATGGTTGACAAGATTAGTAGGGGTGGATTTCGACGAAGCGAGGGTTTCGTTAGAAAGCAAACTTGAAGGTTTGCTTTCGTCGCAGATATTGGACAACGAAGATAATGTGTTCGAGAGAATAGGGCGTGGAGGAGGCGTGCTTGCAAGCAGTTCCTCTGTAGGTGAAACAAGTTGAGGAACTGATGGTGGCTGATTAGATGGAACAGAAACTACTGGCGACGTGGACTGCTTGGAAGCTTTCAGTCTGTCTAGCTTCTGATTTATTGCCGAAATGCAATGTTGATATGCCCGAAAGCTAATTAGTAAGAAGTAAATGGACGAAAGAGGGAAACGAATCAATTCCTGAAATGTATGTGGGCACAGAAGTTTAGGACACGACCAAATTGAATCCAAGTGTCGCAAAATAACGAAAAGGACAACTAACGAAATTTTAGAAAATAGAGGAAAATGTGCCGACGAATTTTACAATTGTCTTTATAATTTCGAAAAGTTAGAAATAGAATGCTAAGTTCTACCAGTAGAGTGTGAAAGCTGAAATCAAATTGAACACAATATTCCGTGATGGATTTATGTTGTCAATCTTCCAATTAATGGAAAATATCTAGCGAGTTAGGAACGAATTAATATTCAATTGAAGATATGCGATTAGAAACTTCAAGAGCAAACAACAAAAAAAGATTGAGAGAAATTGCAAATATTGCTTTATTTGAGGAAGTAACTATCGAAATTAGTCTATAAGATGTAGGGTACTAATGTCCAAAACTACCAAACATGCAAAGAATAATGTAGAAACAAAAAACAACAATTTGTATTATACTTCCCAAAAAGAGAACAAGAAGTAGCGAAAATAATATGAAAATCACTATCACCGACAGTAGGGTGTACGTAATTTCGGATTGTGCTACAATTTTACAGCCAATTAATTTTTGGTGCAAAAGCAAATAACTATTTTTTTCGAAAAAATTACAAAAAAAAATCAATGAAATTGCCAATAAGAGTTTTTAATTAACCCACAAATTAATGCTTCAAATGCGCTTGTAAAATGCCGAAAGTGAGGTACTTTTTGTTAAAAATTCCAAAAATCTACAATAGACCAACAAATATAACAACATTTTTTTATAAATTATTTTTTAAAAAATTATTTATAAAAATCCACTATTTTTCATACGTACCCACTGTGCAGTGGTGAACTAGGAATACCGCACAAAAGGGAATAAAACACAAGCAGTGTTGAGTGAGCGGATAACGCACTACAACCAGACCAACGACAACGAACCAACAGAGATGTGTGGGGTGAGAAAGAACTTGTTGGTACGTTTGTTTGTTAGTCGACTCACAATAAACAAGGCGGCTGGAATGCGAGAGTGATATTTGTTGTTGATATCACACGATCAACAACACAACGAGAATGAACCAACAGTGAGTGTTGGGTATCGAACTATTGAACAGTAATAGTGGTGAAGAGAAATAATTTGTTGGTAGATCGAATGTTAATAAACAGACGCTACAAAAAGGCGCGTGGAATATTCGATTATTGTTGTTGTGTTTACTCGACCAAACAACGAGATGAGAAATTGTCGGTAGGTTTGCGAAAAAAAGAAAACTAGAAAAACGGCAAGATGAATATTAGTATATTGTTTGTGCTTTTTCTCACAAGTGGCTAGCGAAGTCAACGAGAAGGCGGGGTGTATATGTAGCCTTTAGTGAGAAATAACAAATAAGCACTACACAACAGATTATTGGAAAACAAATTATGGCAGTGATATGCGACAATGAGTGGACTGTATATTTAGGAATGCACACGTTAAGGAAATTGTAGGGCGACCAATGCGTGACGTAGCAAACAAATTTAACAAAAGAATTGAATATGGAAATAAAAAACGACAACACTTGCGGTATGCTCAATATAAAGGAACTGAACTACGTACCTTTTGATATATTATGTTGTTTGTGGATGATGATGCAGTTTTTGATGTTGATGATGAGGTGTTGTGTTTGGTGAGGGGGGAATGATGATATTTCTTTAAATCAGATGTGATAGAGACCAAATTAGCAACGACGCCACACTTTGTTGGTAGATGCTCCGACAAAGAAAATTCTAATTTTTATCCGGCTCGAACGGATCAAAATGTTGGCGTGATACCGGTTAAGGGGAGAAAAAACCAAAAAGAGAAAGAAAAACATAATAAAACAATTTGATATTAGAATATATTTCAACCTTTAGGTGTGCGTGCGAGAAAGCAAGTTTAACCAACGAGAGCAAGTTTGCAAGTGTTTACTCTACGAAAGCGGGTAAGCAAGTGTTTATTCTACGAGAACGATAATGCAAGTGAAGTTGCGATGGGCATGAAAGCAACAGCAAGGCCGTGATCAACAACTACGACCACAGCATTGGAAAGCGCCTCTCTGCATCCGAACTAAGCGAATGTGGCTTCCAGGAGATATAGTAGAAGAGAGCGAAACTCTCCCCTACAATCCGAACTAGGCGAATGAGACTCCTGGAAGATATGCAGAGAAGAATTCCCCATTGGGCTTAGAAGAGCGGCCAATTAATGTGGTTAATTGTAATGCTGTAGAAGGGGAAACAATGTATCGAATATATACATTGCCGTAAGCAATGTATCGAACTTAAACATTCGGTATTTTGAAACTATCAATATTGGCCCACTTTATGGGGTAGCCCTCATATTACGGCACTCTCCTATATTCCATATTTTGGGACTGTTGTAGCAATTTTTCCAATCAAACATCATGAACATGGGATCATTTTTTAGGGTAGTTCCAAATAACGCTATCTCTTATATTTCGAGCACTGTTTTTGACCTAATTGGCTGTAATTTGGTATTATGGATTCTCAATTTGTAGAACTTGTTACTACTAATAATTATTTGTATTGATCCACCTTTTCACTTCACTCGGTAGAAAATCTTCCTTTTAAAAATCCTATAAATACTAGCCCATGCTTCGGTGTTATTCACATATAACGGTACCCCCATTATTAAGTATGTAGGATGAGAAAATTGGGTATACTCTTGTATCACACTCATACTTGAAGTTAGTTCGAACAACGACGCGAAACAGTAAAGACGTGCTTCGGCAAAACATAATTCTAATCATTTCATTTATTCATCATACTTTTATTTTTATCTAAATTACTTTACTTTGTAAATAAACTCAAAACATGAATTAAAATAAAACTATTGTGTTCAAATTAATAAAAACCATAAATTTGGGGGCTCGACCGAAATAAAAAAGAACGACGCTTTTCAACCCAAATAAAAAAGAACGACGCTTTTCAACCGAAATAAAAAGAAAAGACGTGAACGACGCTGATCAACCAGAAAAAACGACGCTGCTCAAAGAACGAGAACGACGCTGCTCAACAAGAATAAAAATCGAGGCTCAACAAAAATAAAAAACGAGACGCTGCTCAACAATAACGACGACGACGCTGCTAAGCAAAAACCAAAACGACGCTATCCACACAAAAAAGAAAAAAAGACGTTACTTATGCAGAAAAACGAAAAAAGTTATTTTGTATAGACATGAGAAAAATAGATGTCTTACTGTGAAGTGGATAAACGATTGAAAAAGTTAATTTACAAATAATTTGAAGATAGAATGAATTAAACAACGAATGGACTAAACAACTTTGTATGTGTATGAATAAATGAAAACGATGTGACGACGAACATAAAAAAGGAGAAACGTAACGGTTAGTTTCTTCATACGAAAAATAGACGAACTGAGAAGAGAATATAAAAAACATTTTAAGAGAACGAAGTAAAAACTAACATAATAACCGACGAAATGGCTGCATTTGGTGATTTTGTTACAATTCGCAATAATTTGGCTGTTGCCAAACGAGCTGTTGTTGTTGCTTTGCACATGTTTGTGTATGGTTGCGAAGGAGATCGTGGAAACAGAAGACGTCTGAGAGTGTTTGAAGGGTTTGAGTACGACGAAACGACGGATGAGTATAAGGAGAAGGCAGAATATGTTCGACAGAATTTGAACGCAGGAGATCTGGTGTCAATTTGCAACATGTTGGGAATTGCATACGACGTTAACGATTTGTTCCCACATATCTTTGCGAATTTGAAAAAAGGTTGCTTGTTAAGTTCTTCGAACATAGACGATGATTGTCAAACCGATGAAGAAGATGTCTCTGAAACGAGTGAAACAAAGGATCGAACACTGGTACCAAAGCCGCATGACGATGACAATGTATTTGTTGCTGACGATAATGAAGATGCTCTAGGCTATAATGAAGTTTATGTGGGCGCATCAAAGTATGCTACAAACGAGAGTAAACAGAAAACGAGAGCAATGCTGGACGGAGAAGTAAACTCTATCAAACAGAGGTAATACATCGTGGCAAAAACTTAAGGAATCACTCATAGACGAGTTCGGAACTGACTTGAATAGCGCACAACTACATCGACTACTTGCTGAACGTAAAATTAACAAAGACGAGAATGTTCACGAATACTTTTTGAACAGGAAAGAACTTGCTTCGCGTGGACAAGTTGAAGACAGTGCTTTAATACAATACGTAATAGATGGTATACGAGATTCAACTTCAAATAAAACGATTCTTTACGGTGCAACAAGTTTGAAAGAGTTTAAAGCAAAACTTAAATGTTAAGAGAATATGTGGGTGAAGTACAGAAATACAAGTGAAGCGAAACAGAACACAGTCAACTGTAGCAAGCAAACTGTTAAGAATTCAAAACAATATATGACATGTTTTAATTGTGGAACAAAAGAACACATGTCGAATGCCTGTAAAAACAAGACAAAAGGGCTCAAGTGTTTTAATTGTAATACTTTTGGTCATATTTCCAAAGACTGTCCGTCGAAACAAGAAGCTGCAAATGTACGTCGATATGATGATATAATGAAGAAAGAAATCAGATTTGGAGACCAAAGTTGGTCAGGACTATTCGATACTGGCAGTTAATTTAATGTTGTGTCCGAGAAGGTGTATAATATGCTGAATAGGCCGAAGCTAAATAAATCGAATTTCCATCTAGTAGGATTTGGTATGAACTCAAAAGGAAATAAAGTTAAACCATCAGGAAATTTTAAATCCAAAATTATATTAGATAGCGAGGAATATAATTTGGTCAGCACTATTCGATACTGGCAGTTAATTTAATGTTGTATCCGAGAAGGTGTATAATATGCTGAATAGACCGAAGCTAAATAAATCGAATTTCCATCTAGTAGGATTTGGTATGAACTCAAAAGGAAATAAAGTTAAACCATCAGGAAATTTTAAATCCAAAATTATATTAGATAGCGAGGAATATAATTTGGCATTCCATGTTGTTCCAAATACATGTTGCGACGTTGAAGTGATACTTGGAAATGATTTTTGTAGACAAGCCAACATATCAATAACTCCAGATTGCCTGAGAATAAAGAAAATAGAGGACAAGGAACGGGAAAAAGAAGAAGAGGTACACAGTATAATGGTAATGGATGCTTGTGATGAAATAGAATTGGACATTGACGTATTAGCTGGAAACGAAAGGATAAGAAAAGTGACGAATATGGTTCAAGCGTATAAGCCTAACAAATGCAAGACAACTAACGTGGAGATGAAACTTATACTTAATGACGAAACGGCTATATTTTGCAGTCCCAGACGATTACCATTCCAAGAAAGGGCTATAGTCGAAAACCAAATTGACAAATGGTTGGATGAATGAATTATCGAACATTCGGACTCAGAATTTTGCAGTCCAATAGTTTTGGTGAATAAACGAGATTCGACGTCTAGATTGTGTATTGATTACCGAAGAATAAATAAGGTGATAGTAAAAGATCATTATCCGCTACCCTTATTCGAAGATCAGCTCGATCGTTTGCAAAACGCTGTTATATTCAGTACAATAGATCTACGAAATGGATTTTTTCACGTACCGGTCAATGAAGATAGTAGAAAGTATACGTCGTTTGTAATGGCCAGTACCAAATCCGAAAAGTTCCATTTGTTCTTTCTAACACGCCGGTTAACCTTCAACGAATTTTAGATAGAGACTATGGATTAGACATCAATCAAAGAAGTGTAGGACACACACCTTTCGAAATGCTGATTGGAACACGAATGAGAACTAAAAATGACGAAAAACTAAAAGAGCTTCTTGAACAAGAAATGCTTATGAGCTACGATGAACAACGAGACCAGATACGCCAGTCAGCAAAATGCCACATTTTAGCCGTGTAGAATGAAAACATGAAATACTACAATAAGAAGCGCAAATCTCCACCTCTCCTCTCCAAATCTCCAAATTAATAAAACCCATAAGTATTTTGTAGAGTTTTGGCACGTTTTTTAACCAAATTAGTTATAATTTAGCATTTTGAATTCCCATAGGTAGCAAGTCTTCCCACAAAAATATCAACAATGGTCCATTTTGTTTTCTCAGGGGGTGCCAATTCTTCTTACCAATAAATTTCGTGCCAAGGGTCTATAAACAGACGAGGATTTTTACAAATATTTTTTTGGGGTCTATAAACAGACGTGGATATTAAAAATATTTTTTTTGGGAGGTACCAGAAGGAGTGGATAAATGGGTCCCATCTTCAAACTTGACATAGGCTTGGTAAAGGTAATATTCAGTACAGCCCTTCTAATTACTTGTCCAGATTCCCTTCACCGTGGGTTGTGTTATGATGTTCGGCTTTCAATTGTGGTTTATAGACAGACTCGAAAAAACACATAAAATTAGCTTTTCGGTCCACTACATTTTAATATTATTATCTGGTCATCACCGAAAATTATCGGTGTTGTCCTTGACCATAACTTGAACCTCATGGACAATTTCAAAGCGATCAGCGCTATATTCCGCCCTCTAGTGTGGTAATGGTTTCCTAAACAATATATGAATACGTCAGCACCGGTAAATATGTAAGTGTATCTTCCACATCCGAGTACATACGACAATAAAATTGGTATCAATTTAAAGGCCAACCACTCCTCTTAGATATACTGGTAACTTCTCGCGTCTATGTCCTTTAGGGGTAAATATATACGCTATAGAATACAAATTTTGTCATTTTTCATACAAAAGTCAGGGTACATTTGATCCGTAAATATTGACTGATCTTAATGCAAACAGGCATGCTTATTCTTTGGCCCGATCTCCTTCTCCATGTAAAAATTTGCGATGTTTGGACCATAATTACGGCCACTGGAGCGACCAGAAAATCAGATACAAATAAAGTTTTTGGTCCATTTCACCGCCTATATATTAACCGATCGTCACCAAAATGAATAGGGGTCATTGGCCAGAACCCATCATACATGCAAAATTTCATGAAAATTGGTCCATAACTGGACCAGACGGACGGACGGACACACATGTCTACATCGATTCAGCTAGTCGAGATATGACGATCGGTATACTTAAAAGGTGGGGCTAGGACAAACTCTTGGGGCTGCACAAAGCTATAATACCCTGGCGACATAGTTGTGTAGGGTATAATAAATTTTAAATTTTAATAATTCTACAAAGTTTTTTGTATAATACATTTCTATAGAAATTGACTGGAATTTCTTTGCATTATTTTTCTTATATTTTTTAAGAAAATTATTTTATAATTACATAATTTTGGGGAAGTAATTGATATTATTTCAGTATTTTTTTTGAATATGTATAACTCTTTAAATTATTGTTTTTATACCCTCCACCATAGTATGGAGGGTATATTAATTTTGTCATTCCGTTTGTAACGCATCGAAATATTCATTTCCGACCCTATAAAGTATATATATTCTTGATCAGGGTAAAGTTCTAAGACGATCAAGCCATGTCCGTCCGTCTGTTGTAATCACGCTATCTTCTGAAGGAATTGAGATAGGGTGCTAAAATTTTGCATAGGGTTTTCTTTTGTCTGCAGGCAGGTCAAGTTCGAAGATGGGATATATCGGTCCACGTTTAGGTATAGCTCCCATATAACAGTACCTCCCAATTTTCGGTATTTTGGGGTTCTTGAGCTCGTTTTTCAACCGAATACGCTGAAAATTGGTTCATTGAGTTCTTATTGGATACTAAATGTCTCCACAAAAAATTATAAATATAGGTCCACTTTTTCTGGTAGCCCCCATATAACGGTACCTCCTAATTTTCAGTATTTTGGGGGTTTTGATCGTATTTTTCCACCGAATTGGTTGTAATTTAGTATTTTGAGTTCTTAATACGCACCAAATATCTCTACAATAAATTATGTATATAGGTACATTTTTTCGGATAGCCCCCATATAAGGGTACCCCCAATTTTCGGTATTTTGGGGTTCTTGAGCGCGTTTTCAACCGAATACGCTGAAATTTAATATATTGGGTTCTTAATAGGTACAAAATCTCTCCACAAAAAATTATAAATATAGGTCAATTTTTTCGGATATCCCCCATATACAGGTACCCCCATTTTCGGTATTTTGGGGTTCTTGAGCGCGTTTTTCTACCGAATACGCTGAAATTTGGTACATTGAGTTCTTAATAGTTTCCAAATCTCTCCACAAAATATTATGAATATAGGTCCATTTTTTCGGATTTTCGGTATTTTGGGGTTCTTGAGCGCGTTTTTCAACCGAATTTGCTGCAATTTGGTATTTTGTAGTCGTATATGGTAACAAATATCCCTACCAAAAATTATTAATATTCGCCCCCTTTTTGGGGTAGTCCCCATATAGCCCCCTTTTTATACCCTCCACCATAGTATGGAGGGTATATTAATTTTGTCATTCCGTTTGTAACTCATCGAAATATTCATTTCCGACCCTATAAAGTATATATATTCTTGATCAGGGTAAAATTCTAAGACGATCTAGCCATGTCCGTCCGTCTGTCCGTCTGTTGTAATCACGCTATCTTCTGAAGGAATTGAGATAGGGTGCTGAAATTTTGCATAGGGTTGTCTTTTGTCTGCAGGCAGGTCAAGTTCGAAGATGGGATATATCGGTCCACATTTAGGTATAGCTCCCATATAACAGTACCTCCCAATTTTCGGCATTTTGGGATTCTTGAGCTCGTTTTTCAACCGAATACGCTGAAATTTGGTACATTGAGTTCTTATTGGGTACTAAATGTCTCCGCAAAAAATTAAAAATATAGGTCCACTTTTTCTGGTAGCCCCCATATAACGGTACCTCCTAATTTTCAGTATTTTGGGGGTTTTGATCGTATTTTTCCACCGAATTGACTGTAATTTAGTATTTTGAGTTCCTAAAACGTACCAAATCTCTCCACAAAAATTATAAATATAGGTCAATTTTTTCCGATAGCCCCCATATAAGGGTACCCCCCATTTTCGGTATTTTGGGGTTCTTGAGCGTGTTTTTCAACCGAATTCTCTGAAATTTTGAACATTGGGTTCTTATTTGGTAGCAAATATCTAAACTAAAAATTATAAATATCGGTCCACTTTTTCTGGTAGCCCCCATATAACGGTACCCCCCAAATTTTCGTATTTTGGGGGTTTTGATCGCATTTTTTCATCGAATTGGTTGTTATTTAGTACTTTAAGTTCTTATTGGGTAGCAAATTTCTCCACTAAAAATTATAAATATAGGTCCATTTTTTCGGATAGACCCCATATAAGGGTACCCCCAATTTTCGATATTTTGAGGTTCTTGAGCGCGTTTTTCAACCGAATTCGCTGACATTTGGTATTTTGTAGTCGTATATATAGGGGTAGTCCCCATATAACCCCCTTTTTATATTAAAATAGTTATCTGATTTGTTCCGTGTGTTGCGGTTGGATAGTCGTTACGGGGAATAGTCAATTTTTAGCCTACAAAGACTATTTAGCCATAAGCATTCCGCCTTCTGAAGATATTGTGATAAAAAAAACTCAAACATGATGACAATGAAATATATCGGCAGACATTTAGGCATATCCTCAATATAGTGATACATCCTGAAGGAAAGAATTGAGATAAACAATTAAAATATTTGGTTCAAAATTGGCATATACCGGTCATTAATTAGGCATAGCCCTCATATGATGATATCCCCAAATATTCACTATTTCCTACACTATGTAATCAATATTGGTCCCTCTTTAAGCATAGCCTCATATAACTTTGTAATCTAAATTACAGTAGTTTGAGGATTTTATACTCTACAATGCGTTATCAATATCAGTCCACTTTTTGGATCTTACAGATTTTAGAAAAAACCCCTTAAAAAATTGCCGAAGTTTGTATTTGATGTACATAATGGTGCCCACTTTTTGGTATGTTCCCTATATTTTCATTGCATGTATCTGTCAGTATAACTATGGTGGCGGGTATCCAAAGTTCGGCCCGGCCGAACTTAACGCTTTTTCACTTGTTTTTTTGTTATTTAATATAAACAATATTGTCATTTTAGTTATTTAACTTTTACATAATAATTTTTATTTAATTATGTTCACAGGAATTCAAACCCGCCAGCTGGGAACATTGATTAGAATATTACAGCGACATATTTAGACGTTTACATTTAGTCCGGTGATGTTTAAACCAGTATTGTACATATTTACTTTGCAAGCGGGGAAACTGTAATGATAGAGAAGAAAGAGGGAAAGGTTGATAGTTTAGAAATATTTGTTAAAAAATTAAAAATACAAAAAATAAAAAACCTGAAGGAATTATAAATACAAAGATTTTCTAAAGTTCACCTTTGACCCCACAGAGTCAAAACTACTCCCAGCCCCCTTTTTAAACTACGTCCTAACCGTGGAGTTTTCATCATATTTTTCGACGTGTAACGTGTATTTCTAAAAATATTTTTGTTAACCATTCTAAGTGGAGAGTTTTAAAAATATATTTTTACCCTCACAATTTCTAACAACCCTCATTTATGAGTCATTTCAAATTCAAAATGCATATTTTTTATAAAAAAAAAAATAATAAAAATTCATAAAAATCCTACTCACATATAGGGCATTGTATTCAAATCGTCGGTATATTTCAAAATCAGGCCATGCGATGGATGTGCATTCATAGCAAACCATTGTTCCAGCTTTGGTACCTCAGTAACGGGATGGTGGTGGTGGCAGCAATATGGATGACGATGCTGCAGGAATGCAAGCAAATTCGACAATGTATGGCGATGACCTGTCGAATATTTCAAATGAAGAACGTCGCTAACGGGATCGTACAAATGTACGAAACCATTGTTCCAGCTTTGGCAAATGTACGATGTACGTACATTTGTCAAAGCTGAAACAACGATCCCGTTTGCGACGTTCTTCATTTGAAAGCAATATGGATTTTTAATTTTTTAACAAAAAAATTTAAACTATCAACCTTTCCCTATTTCTTCTCTATCATTACAGACAAAAGCTTCCCCGCTTGCAAAGTAAAAATGTACAATATTGGTTTAAAAATCACCGGGCTAAATGTAAACGTCTAAATATGTCGCTGTAATATTTCAATCAATGTTCCCAGCTGGCGGGCAATAAAATAGTAGTACACATAAATTTGTGAGTGTATTTGTGTTAACAGTGAAATATGAAGCAGTGAATATAAACAAGTGAAAGCAAACGTCCGTAAACATGAACGTCATGCAGGCGGCAGATCTACCTGTCGCCAACGAACCGCTGCTGGACGGAAACAAATCATCCGCCGTTGTGACAACTTCTTGCATCAATGTCATCAATATGGACACTTGCAATGAAAATTCAGCAAAACGCAAGCTGCAACAAACGATGGGCGAAGGTGGTGAATGGCAACAAGTGAGATACGCCAAGCCGCAACTTAAACGTAAATGCGACTCACCAACCAAATCCGAGGTGGATGCCGTCATCAGAAAGCTTCAAGAGAGGATTTTATTTTTGGAGAATCAAAATAAAGTGCTGACGTCAGAAATGAGCAGCATGAGAGTTATCGCCAACCTGGAAAAACAAATCGCTTCGACAAAAGGAAAAACGAGCGATAAAAATAAGTGGATTGAAGATACTGCTATGGATGTGGAAATTGCTGTGACAAAGCCAGTGCAGCCAGTGGATACACCGCCGGTACCACGAATTAATATACTGAGTGCAAGCCGAGCCTCAGAGAATAAGAAGGATGTGCCAAATGCAAGATGGCAAGTACACAACCCTCTGCAAATACTCAGAAATCAGTGACTAAGAAGGATGCCGTGAAGTCACACCCTGAAGAAGTTGCCTCTACATCAAAGCAAGCAGCTACAAAGGACACTACAACGACACAAAGCATCAAGAAAAAGAAGGCCAGGAGAAATGTCAAGGTGGTGACCGTTTATGGAAATAATGATACGACTGAAGTCAAACCAATCAGAGATATGGGTGCTTCATCGGATGGAAAGGGTAAGTCTGCACCAGTGATAACGTGTTATAATATTAATGTCAAGACAGTGATGGACTTGATAAAAACGAATCTAGGTTGTGAAAATTACAAGTATAAACTTGTTAGCAGGAAATCCATGAACTTTAGATTTTTCAATATTGATGACTATCAGAAAGCGAGAGAATTATTTAGCAGGGAAAACATTGAATATGTTACTTTCTCCCCGAAAGATCAAACGCCATATTCAATTGTTATTGAAGACTTGTCAACGTCATTTGACGCTGAAGACCTAAAGGCAGCACTCGTCGAGACGGGGCTTAGGATTGAGGTCAAATACATTACCAAGCTAGGGTACAGTATGTGGCTTATCCACGTCAGCAGGGATTCTGATATTATGGGAATCTATAAACTAAAGTCTCTCCTAAAATCATCAATTAAGGTTAGGAAAGACGTTAAGAAAACTTTGACACAATGCCATAACTGTCAGGGATATTTCCACGTAGCTAAGAACTGCGGACGACAGCATGTATGCTGCAAATGTGCAGGCTTCCATGGTCCAGGCAAGTGTCTCATCCCAAAAGGAGTTACCAAGGCAAATTTAATAGCTGTCACCAACCCTATTACAGGGGAAATCACAATGCAGCCAGAATTTGTGCTGACATGTGCAAACTGTAGAAAAACGGGTCAACTAGGGAAAGAAAAACAATGAACGTGCCTTTAGACTCATCCAATGTTTTCGATCAAATCTGTATGGAAATTTTCGGCAAAGACTTCTTTGCCTGCCTTTCCAAAGTCCAAAGATTATCTAAGGACATCAACAGTTCAGACAAGGGCGTCCAAGCGAAAGCTATGGTTCAGATCCTATCAGCTCTCTGTAAAGATGACCAGATCAATTAAATGCAAGAGGCATCTCCTCCGAGTGTTTCTTGATGAACATCGGCCGGATGTGATGATGGTAGCAGAACACAAATTGTCTGATCACCATAATCTTTATATAGATGGCTACAGTAATTTTGTCCAAAGAAGAATGAGCGGACCAGGGGGTGGTACAGCTATTCTATTTAAGGGCAATATTAAATGCGAGCAAGTTTGTCGAGTCAGGAGCAATTGAGGCCACCTGTGCTAAAATGTATAGACGCGACGGTACATTCATGTACCTTGTGTCTATGTATTGCAGACCACAGGTTGACTTTGATGCAGCAGACCTAGAATTTCTCGGAAATCTGCTTCTAGAGGGAGAAGTTATCATAAGCACTGACTTAAATGCCAGGCATGCGAACTGGGGGAGCCATGTCACTTGCTCCAGAGGCAGAAAAGTTAATGACTTTTTACTTGCATGTCCTGATTTAATAGCTGTACCAACAATAGGACCTACTAGGATACACAGAGACTCACATTCTTTTATCGATTTCTGTTTGGTATCATTAGGAGTAGACGTATTTGATAATAACGGAAGAGGTATAAACACTCTAGACTGTAACTCTGACCATTTAGCCATAGAAATGCTGGTCAGTGGAATAACTCCTGAACGGAGGGATCGGCGTACACTCTATGACTACAGGAAGCTGAATAGGAGTAGGTTAAATGGGTTACTTTCTGAGGTTTTGCCATTGTGCAAGCTTCCCACCGACAGAAATGTCGGTGTGGATGAAATAGACTCAATGACTAACGAATTTAAAAGGGCTATGGACGAAGCAATACCCAAAGTTGCCCCAGGGCCTAGAGGACCGCGTAAACTCCCGGAACACATTTTGAGTTTCATTAGGGAAAAGAAGCGACTCCGTAGAATACTGCACCGTATGGGAAACCCGGAGCGGTATAATACTGTTAGAGCTGAAATCTCATACCTCGATAGAATAATCGAGGGAGCTATCGCTCAGCACGAGAGAACGCAGTGGACTTCATTCCTGAATGGCATTCAAATGAACGACAAAGTTTATGGCAGAGTCAAGGCAGCTGCGGGTATCAGGCACAAAGCTATTCCTGACCTTATTGATGATAATGGTGGTCTCGTGGTCCTTGACATGGGAAAAGCGAACAAAATTGCTGATAGCATACAAAGTTCAGGGATTTCTCATGACAATGTAGATGATAGGGTTCATAGAGAGATCTCGAGCTTTGGAAGTCGATCGCCTCTGGTCCAATTCTCGTCTAATGGGGGTAATGGCAATGATAGTATATGGCGCCAGCACAATTTTATATCCCCCGCTGATATAGGCTCGGCTATTAGATATAGAGCCAAAAAGAAGTCTAGTGGACCTGATGGTATCCCGGACATTGTTTTGAAGGCTACAGATGGGTTTTCTTGGCAAACTCTTGCAGTACTTTTCAACCATTGCTTTAACTTAGGTTACTTTCCTACTGCGTGGAAGACAGCCATCACCGTCCCAGTGCCTAAGCCAGGAAAAGACCCCTCTAGGTCGGACAGCTACAGGCCAATTAGCCTCTTATCGGCATTTGGGAAGTTATTTGAGTATTTCTTATTAAGAAATATAAATAATTTCTTAGAGGACAGAAGTATACTCCTAGATAGCCAATTTGGTTTTAGGAAAGGACTTTCTACCTCTCATGCTCTTACAGCCCTGGGCGGTTATGTGAGCAAAGGTTTAAATAATAGGCAAATAACAATAGCCGTTAGCCTGGATTTTGCGAAGGCGTTCGACAGTGTATGGCATGAGGGTATAATATACAAGATGCATAGGCTAGGCTTCCAGCATAACGTCTGCAGGCTTGTTTCTGACTTCCTAAAGGATAGGAAATTTAAAGTCAGGGTGAAAGATGATTTCTCTACGTGCAGAGAAGTTAAAGCTGGAGTCCCTCAGGGCTCCCTGTTAGGCCCAGTACTCTTTAATATTTTACTGTGTGACATTCCGCAACCGCCTGCTGGGGATCTGCTCCTCATTTATGCGGATGACATATTCATCGCAGCTGCAGGAGCACACGCAGAAAATACAAATATTCGGCTTAACAGGTACCTGGCAAGAATAGCCAACTTCTGTGAGAGATGGAGGCTTAATCTTAATGTCAACAAATGTGAGGGCATAACGTTTAAGGGATTTAAAAAACATCTCTATCCTAGCACCAGAAGTTTTGAGACAGCCATTTCTATCGCAGGGCAACAAATTAGAACGTCTGAGCAGATAAAGTACCTAGGGATAGTCTTCCACTCTAAGTTTAGCTTCATAAGGCATGTTGACTATATCTTAGCAAAGGCGAAGAAGAAGTTTTGGGCTTACCAGCGCATAATAATGGCTACTAATGGTCTTAGCCAAGAGATTAAGCTATTAATCTACAAGCAGATCATTAGGCCCATAATCGCATATGCGTTTCCTGTATGGTACAGCATCAGATGGAAAGAATTCGGCAATGGGAAAGAGGGATCCTAAGATCTTGCCTTGGTATGAGACCCCTTCTGGACGAGGATGGCGTTTGGAGACAAGCTCATTCTTGTGAGCTCTATCAAAATACGCCCTTTGACAGAATAGACATGTTTTTGGTTAGGAATGCGCTTAAATTTCTAGATAGAGCGTCATATCTAGAAAATAGCCTCGTTGCTGATAGCATAGCACAAAATGTCAATATAGATGAACTTATCGAGTCCAACTATCAAGCTCCTAGTAGCCTGATAACACTGGACCGAGAGGGTTTCCTGTATAGAAACGAAGGTATAGAACGTTTGATATAAATAACACCGTTTATCAACTCGCCCAGTAAACGATGAAGCGCCTACCTGGAATTTGCAAATAATTAGTCTGTAAATTTTTAGTATGTAAGATAGTTTTAAGTAATAACATAAAAAATGTTTATGAACTTCTTTTTTAAATGATTCATTTTTGGAAGAATTTTTTGTTTTTAGAGTTATAATCCACCTAGTTTTAATGTTATGCTTGCAAACATGTTGCAACATATGTATGTATAATTTTGATAAACTTATTTTTTAAGAAATAATGTTAAATATAAGATATTGAATTAATGTATTAGTGATTTTGAATCAATAAAGCAAATCTTGAGCTGGCGGGTTTGAATTCCTTTGAACATAAATATGAAGAACGTGATTTGAACATAAATATAAAGATCGTAAACGGGACCGTACACTGCTGCCACCACACTGCGTGCCCCCAAATCCACCACGCATTTCAACACGTTTCAGGGCGGCCCGGGCATTCGTAAACCAATACACGACATTATTGATAACCAATGGCTTGCGGCCACGGCGCGATTTCAAGGCATTCAATTGCACCACATATCACCATATATCACCGCCGGGGAAAGCGAAGCGATTTTGATATGAACAGAAATGGGTGAAAAATGGAATAGTTGGATGTTGAGAAAAATAAAAGATGATTATGCAGCTCTACATAATTTTAGATCTGTCCGAAAGTTTTAGAAAATTCTAACGTCTACCGAAACGTCGTATTAAAAAAAATAATAATTTTTGACAAATAATCCTTAGAGTCGATTTGAAAAATTTTTTGTAAGAGTATTTTGTTGAACTTTATAATAAGCTGGAATTTTCTAAAAATATTTTATTTAAATATTTTTTGGATGTCTATCCTAAGCTTGGATTTTTAAAAATATTTATTTGACTGTCTATCATAAGCGTACATTTTTAAAAATATTTTTTGACTGTCTATCTTATACTCGGATTTTTAAAAATATTTTTTGACTATCCTAAGCGTGGATTTTTAAAAATATTTGTTGACTGTCTGTCCTATGCGTCGATTTTTAAAAATATATTGTTAACTGTCTATCCTAAGCGTGATTTTTAAAACTATTTTTAATTGACTGTCAATCATAAGCCTGGATTTTAAGCATATATTTTATTGACTGTCTATCCTAAGCGTGGCTTTTCAAAAATATTTGTTGATTGTCTATCCTGAGCGTGGAATTTTTAAAATATTTTTTGGACTGTCAATCCTAAGCGTGGTTTTTTAAGCATATATTTCTTTGACTGTCTACCCTAAGCGTGGCTTTTTAAAAATATTTGTTGATTGTCTATCCTGAGCGTGGATTTTTAAAAATATTTGTTGATTGTCTATTCTATGCTTGAACTTTTAAAAATATTTTTTACCATCAGTGTTAAATGTGGGGTTTTTAATGTTTTTTGAAGGACTATCATAAGCGAGGATTTCTTTTTATACCCTCCACCATAGTATGGAGGGTATATTAATTTTGTCATTCCGTTTGTAACTCATCGAAATATTCATTTCCGACCCTATAAAGTATATATATTCTTGATCAGGATAAAATTCTAAGACGATCTAGCCATGTCCGTCCGATAGGGAGCTGAAATTTTGCATAGGGTTGTCTTTTGTCTGCAGGCAGGTCAAGTTCGAAGATGGGATATATCGGTCCACGTTTAGGCATAGCTCCCATATAAGGGCACCCCCCAATTTTCGGTATTTTGGGATTCTTGACCGTGTTTTTCAACCGAATTCGCTGAAAATTGGTACGTTGGGTTCTTATTGGGTACTAAATGTCTCCGCAAAATTATGACTATAGGTCCACTTTTTCTGGTAGCCCCCATATAACGGCACCTTCTAATTTTCAGTATTTTGGGGGTTTTGATCGTATTTTTACATCGAATTGGCTGCATTATAGCATTTTGAGTTCTTAATAGGTACCAAATTTCCCCACAAAAAAATTATGAATATAGGTCCATTTTTTCGGGTAGCCCCCATATAAGGGTACTCCCAATATTCGGTATTTTGGGGTTCTTGAGCGCGTTTTTCAACCGAATTCGCTGCAATTTGGTATTTTGTAGTCGTATATTTATATTCGCCTCCTTTTTGGGGTAGTCCCCATATAACCCCTTTTTATATTAAAATAGTTATCTAATTTGTTCCGCGTTTTGGGTTTGGTTAGAGATAAAGTTAGAACGTAAGGTTCGATAATGAACTATAACCCGCATTTAGGCCTAGCACCTGTGTGGGAGGTATCAGAGGGAGTGGACCGATAGTCCACATCTTCGAACCTGAACTAAGTTTGGAAGAATAATAAGATAGGCACAGGTTGGATGAAATCAAAATTTTCTGGAACATGGTTCACACTATGGTATACATAAACGCGTTGTAGAAATGTCGGTATAGGTCCACTTTTTGGTATTTTCCCTACATTTTTATTTAAGCTACCGTTTGGTATATCTATGGTGGAGGGTATCCAAAGTTCGGCCCGGCCGAACTTAACGCTTTTTCACTTGTTAAATATTTTTACCATCAGTGTTAAATGGAGACTTTTTTAATGTTTTTTCAATGACGATCATAAACGAGGATTTTTTTAAATATTTTTGTGACTGAGTTTTTGCAAGGTCTATCATAACCTAAGATTTGTTTTTATCATAAGAGAGAATTGTTTTAAATATTTTTTTCAAGCACTATGAATCAATTATAAATAGTATTGACTTAATACATTGATCTTGGATTTTTAAAAATATTTTTTTACCTATTACACTATGCCTGGATTTATATTTTTTTTTTCAATGACTATCATAAGAGTGGATTTATAAAAATTATTTTTTTCACGGACAATCATAAGTTTGGATTGATTAAAAATATTTTTCAAGGACTACCATAAGGTGGATTTTGTGTTTAAATATTTTTTCAATGGCCACATAGGCGTGAATTTATTATAAATATAGTTAGACCTTCTACACTAAGTTTTAATTTTTAAAAATATCTTTTAACCCACTAACTTTGGTCTTTTAAATATTTCTGACCTATTACCTAGGCTATGATTTATTTTTTTAATTTTTCTTTGGCCTATTAAGCTTAGATTCATTTTTACAAATTCTTGGACCGTCGTTTTAGATTTGGATTTGTTTAAATATTTTTTTATATTTTGAAAAATATACTTTCTTTAATAAAATTCTTATCTCAAAGAAATATTTAAATTGTCTAACATCGTGCGCTCACGCCACACTTTTTGCTTTGGTTTTTTTATTTCGAGTATATCAGTTTGAGCCGACTTGAATATTTTTTGATTATTTTATAATCCATTTTATTATCTATGCCATAGAGACAGACATTCTATAATAGATTATTTTTGATTGTTATCTAAATTAAATATCAAGTGATCCCCTGCCTTGATTTTACACACATATCATTTTCAGTGTGACGCAATTGTTTTATTTTATTTTATTCATTTGACGCCATAAACATTGATATTTGTTTAATACCGGAAGAAAAAAATATATGAATAATATCAATCAACAAATATACATGTGATGCGCCAGTGAAAGCAAAATAAATTCCCATTAATTGTAAGGGTCGTACCTAATTTATTGCGGTCCGTACAAAAATACTCACCTTTATAGGGTTTGCAAGACGTCCGTATTACCCAAATACGCAAGGACTTTATTTGCATCTGTGCCAATTGAAAACGTCGAGAATTGATTGATCGAAAAATGTTTACATTTATAGAAAAACACATTTTTCAATGACTGGAATTCTATTTTCAAAAAACAAAAATTCCAAAATACGCATTGTCAATGTTGAAAATTTTCAACTTTATATTTTTATACGCAATGCGTATTTGGGTAATATTCATTGAAATACATGTAATTAACTTTTGAGGTGAGGTACGACCCTAAATCATGGTAAACAAAGTGTTATATCACCAATTAATCACCTTGGTTGCCTTGGCGGAATCCCCTTTTTCCTTACACCATTTAGAATTTACTTTTTTTAGTTTGTTATTATTGTCATTCCAAAAGGGGCCTTAAGTGATTTTATTTTTTGAAAGAAAAAAAAATTAACCGAAAAGTTTTCTTGATATCCATTAAGTAGTTTCGCTTTAGTCCCGTGTAATTTTTGTTTTTTTTTTTTTTTTTTTTGATAACATTTCATATCTTCTAATACACACAGAAGTGATTACAAATTGAAACAAAAACTCACAACACTAGTCAGAGATCATTATAGATCATTGTTCTGGGCCTTGAAAATAATGAAAATGAGACGATAATATGTAATATGGGGCTATTCAATAATATGGAATCTTGGTAAGATTTTGAAGTGTCCGAACAGCTCAAATCCCAGCAAAACGAGGTGTTGGAATCTATTTATGACGAGCCCGGACTGCTGAGGTAGAAACATCCATAGAAGATATTTCGGAGATCTCTGTAGAGAAGATATTAAAAAATATATATAAAAAATCGGCATGCGAAGAAATATAAAAGATATTGGATAGAAGTCACTCTTTTTGATTTCCCCATATTTTCTATACCCATAGGACTATTCCCCATAGAACTATTAAGTTCTTATAACGGATTAAAAACTAAACAAATGTTATGTCAAGGACTATCAGAGCATTAAGAGTGGATTTTTTGAGGGACTTTCTGGAATGGGTATCTGATCAATAATCGTGAAATTTGTTTAAAAACATATTTTTAGGGACTTTCTATACTTTGATTGCTTGATTTTTAATTATTTTTGGAAGGTCTTAAAACGATATTATTTGGAGGGACTTCCTGGCCTATAATAGCGGATATTTTAATAATGTTTACAACAGTTGTGAATTAAAAGAACACAGTTTTGAAAGGACTATCTGAGCTATAATTGTGAATTTTATGAATTTTGTGAATTTTGGATTTTTTGGGCCACATATACACCATTTTTCCTAAAATTCCCACGTCCACCATACTAATCTGACGGGAGCCCTCCTTCTATTATCAAAATATTAACATTTATTAAAGTTTAATTTTGAAAAAAAGATACTTTCAGTTTGAAAACTTATTTGGCTTGCTGGCACGCTCCTATTTCCCAGAAATTCTCTTGTATTTCTTGTGTTGTTGTAATAGTTATTTTTATTGTTATTTTCCGTTTTTTGTTGTATATTACTTTGTGAGAATCGCCCACAACCTTTTGAGAATTTTCATGATAGGGGGCATTTAAGACAGTTAAGTTTTTCAAACGACAAAATAACAAATCAATTGCATGCTGTTCAATGGCAAACCTGTGATTTAGTTATTTATGGCGTCTATTTAATGTGTTAATTGTTTTAGTCGTTGTTATTGTTATTACCTGTTATTGATAGTGTTATTATATAGCCAACATTGTTGGTAACAACGACAAGAATCACCGTTGGTATGTATACCTATTGTTAGAGCCTCTCATTACCAAATGGGACTAGCTTTCACAGTACCATCAACATAGTTTTAGAATCTTTCACTGGTCATTGGCAGGGTGTGATTGTTGGTGCATTTGTTACGTTATCGTCGGGTTTTTGTAATGTTCGTATGTATGTATAAATGTATGTCTGTGTGGAGTTATTAGGAAAGAGATTAAATATGACTGTGGGATTTATACTAAATCTGTCTGCTGGCTGCTTGTTGATTTCTGACGTTTTTTAACCTTTGAACATAAATATGAAGAACGTGATTTGAACATAAATATGAAGATCGCAAACGGGATCGTACACTGCTGCCACCACCCTGCGTGCCCCCAAATCCACCACGCATTTCAACACGTTTCAGGGCGGCCCGGGCATTCTTAAACCAATACACGACATTATTGATAACCAATGGCTTGCGATTCCAAGGCATTCAATTGCACCACATATCACCATATATCACAGCCGGGGATAGCGAAGCGATTTTTATATGAACAGAAATGGGTGAAAAATGGAATAGTTGGATGTTGAGAAAAATAAAAGATGATTATGCAGCCCTACATAATTTTAGATCTGTCCGAAAGTTTTAGAAAATTCGAACGTCTACCGAAACGTCGTATTAAAAAAATAATAATTTTTGACAAATAATCCTTAGAGTCGATTTGAACAATTTTTTGTAAGAGTATTTTGTTGAACTTTATAATAAGCTGGAATTTTCTAAAAATATTTTATTTAAATATTTTTTGGATGTCTATCCTAAGCTTGGATTTTTAAAAATATTTATTTGACTGTCTATAATATTTATTTATGGCGTCTATTTAATGTGTTAATTGTTTTAGTCGTTGTTACTGTTATTACCTGTTATTGATAGTGTTATTATATAGCCAACATTGTTGGTAACAACGACAAGAATCACCGTTGGTATGTATACCTATTGTAAGAGCCTCTCATTACCAAATGGGACAGGGATTTTGGAATTTAGCTTTCACAGTACCATCAACAGAGTTTTAGAATCTTTCACTGGTCATTGGCAGGGTGTGATTGTTGGTGCATTTGTTACGTTATCGTCGGGTTTTTGTAATGTTCGTATGTATGTATAAATGTATGTATGTCTTTGTGGAGTTATTAGGAAAGAGATTAAATATGACTGTGGGATTTATACTAAATCTGTCTGCTGGCTGCTTGTTGATTTCTGGCGTTTTTTAACCTTTGAACATAAATATGAAGAACGTGATTTGAACATAAATATGAAGATCGCAAACGGGATCGTACACTGCTGCCACCACCACTGCTGTCACCACCACTACTGCCTCCACCCTGCGTGCCCCCAAATCCACCACGCATTTCAACACGTTTCAGGGCGGCCCGGGCATTCTTAAACCAATACACGACATTATTGATAACCAATGGCTTGCGATTCCAAGGCATTCAATTGCACCACATATCACCATATATCACCGCCGGGGATAGCGAAGCGATTTTGATATGAACAGAAATGGGTGAAAAATGGAATAGTTGGATGTTGAGAAAAATAAAAGATGATTATGCAGCTCTACATAATTTTAGATCTGTCCGAAAGTTTTAGAAAATTCGAACGTCTACCGAAACGTCGTATTAAAAAAAATAATAATTTTTGACAAATAATCCTTAGAGTCGATTTGAACAATTTTTTGTAAGAGTATTTTGTTGAACTTTATAATAAGCTGGAATTTTCTAAAAATATTTTATTTAAGGGAACCCCCCCCCCCCATTCTCGATTTTTTATTTTTAAGATTTTAAATGGGCTGGTAAATGAATACCAATGCTTGTTAAGCTTTGTAACTTGGCACATATATATTTGAAGATTTAAAAAGGAAGAAAAATAATTTACCAAAATTTTTTGTTGTTGTTTTGTTGTTGTTTTTTGGGTTTAAAGAAAAGTCCTTATTTTCGATGGCGGGCATGATAACTCCTCACTGGAACATCGGAATCCGAAAATTCCAACTGTGTTAGAAAGAGGACATGTCTGGCTCTCGTATGAACTAGGATTATTGACTTCGCACAACAATTAACAAAATGGCGGAACTTTGAAAATTTTTTTATGGAAAATCGCCTATTTTTTACCACAAACTAAGTTAAAAAATAAGGAAGATCTTCACCGATTGGCTTTATCCTAGTTCATACGAGAGCTACACACTCCCAGAGAAACGTGTCAAAATTTGAAACCGATTGGATTACTAGTTTTTGAGTTATCGTGCCCGCCATTCGTTTTGAGAAAAACGCGTTTAAAGTTTGAGAAGCCCTTTAGCCGTCACTTGATGCTGACACAATAAATCGGCTATATCTTCAAGAGTTCTTGAGATTTTTACTTGAAATTTTGTAGGAACATTCTAGAATTAGAGTAGATTCGAATTAAATCAAAAAAAAAAAAAATGTTGACACCGAGAATGGGGAGGGTCCCCTTAAATATTTTTTGGATGTCTATCCTAAGCTTGGATTTTTAAAAATATTTATTTGACTGTCTATCATAAGCGTAAATTTTTAAAAATATTTTTTGACTGTCTATCTTATACTCGGATTTTTAAAAATATTTGTTGACTATCCTAAGCGTGGATTTTTAAAAATATTTGTTGACTGTCTGTCCTATGCGTCGATTTTTAAAAATATATTGTTAACTGTCTATCCTAAGCGTGGTTTTTTTTACCCTCCACCATAGTATGGAGGGTATATTAATTTTGTCATTCCGTTTGTAACGCATCGAAATATTCATTTCCGACCCTATAAAGTATATATATTCTTGATCAGGGTAAAATTCTAAGACGATCTAGCCATGTCCGTCCGTCTGTTGTAATCACGCTATCTTCTGAAGGAATTGAGATAGGGTGCTGAAATTTTGCATAGGGTTGTCTTTTGTATGCAGGCAGGTCAAGTTCGAAGATGGGATATATCGGTCCACATTTAGGTATAGCTCCCATATAACAGTACCTCCCAACTTTCGGCATTTTGGGGTTCTTGAGCTCGTTTTTCAACCGAATACGCTGAAATTTCCGATAGCCCCCATATAAGGGTACCCCAAATTTTCGGTATTTTGGGGTTCTTGAGCATGTTTTTCAACCGAATCCTCTGAAATTTTGAACATTGGGTTCTAATTTGGTAGCAAATATCTAAACTAAAAATTATAAATATCGGTCCACTTTTTCTGGTAGCCCCCATATAACGGTACCCCCCAAATTTTCGTATTTTGGGGGTTTTGATCGCATTTTTTTAATCGAATTGGCTGTTATTTAGTGCTTTGAGTTCTTATTGGGTAGCAACTTTCTCCACTAAAAATTATAAATATAGGTCCATTTTTTTCGGATAGACCCCATATAAGGGTACCCCCAATTTTCGATATTTTGAGGTTCTTGAACGCGGTTTTCAACCGAATTCGCTGACATTTGGTATTTTGTAGTCGTATATGGTAACAAATCTCCCCCCCAAAAATTATTAATATTCACCGCTTTTTAGGGGTAGTCCCCATATAACCCCCTTTAATACCCTCCACCATAGTATGGAGGGTATATTAATTTTGTCATTCCGTTTGTAACTCATCGAAATATTCATTTCCGACCCTATAAAGTATATATATTCTTGATCAGGGTAAAATTCTAAGACGATCTAGCCATGTCCGTCTGTCCGTCCGTCCGTCTGTCATAATCACGCTATCTTCTGAAGGAATTGAGATAGGGTGCTGAAATTTTGCATAGGGTTTTCTTTTGTCTGCAGGCAGGTCAAGTTCGAAGATGGGATATATCGGTCCACGGTTAGGTATAGCTCCCATATAACAGTACCTCCCAATTTTCGGTATTTTGGGGTTCTTGAGCTCGTTTTTCAACCGAATGCGCTGAAAATTGGTACATTGAGTTCTTATTGGGTACTTAATGTCTCCACAAAAAATTATAAATATAGGTCCACTTTTTCTGGTAGCCCCCATATAACGGTACCTCCTAATTTTCAGTATTTTGGGGGTTTTGATCGTATTTTTCCACCAAATTGGTTGTAATTTAGTATTTTGAGTTCTTAATAGGCACCAAATCTCTCTACAATAAATTATGTATATAGGTACATTTTTTCGGATAGCCCCCATATAAGGGTACCCCCAATTTTCGGTATTTTGGGGTTCTTGAGCGCGTTTTTTAACCGAATACGCTGAAATTTAATATATTGGGTTCTTAATAGGTACAAAATCTCTCCACAAAAAATTATAAATATAGGTCAATTTTTTCGGATATCCCCCATATACAGGTACCCCCATTTTCGGTATTTTGGGGTTCTTGAGCGCGTTTTTCTACCGAATACGCTGAAATTTGGTACATTGAGTTCTTAATAGTTTCCAAATCTCTCCACAAAATATTATGAATATAGGTCCATTTTTTCGGATAGCCCCCATATAAGGGTACCCCCAATTTTCGGTATTTTGGGGTTCTTGAGCGCGTTTTTCTACCGAATACGCTGAAATTTGGTACATTGAGTTCTTAATAGTTTCCAAATCTCTCCACAAAATATTATGAATATAGGTCCATTTTTTCGGATAAGGGTACCCCCAATTTTCGGTATTTTGGGGTTCTTGAGCGCGTTTTTCAACCGAATTTACTGCAATTTGGTATTTTGTAGTCGTATATGGTAACAAATCTCCCTACCAAAAATTGTTAATATTCGCCCCCTTTTTGGGGTAGTCCCCATATAGCCGCCTTTTTATACCCTCCACCATAGTATGGAGGGTATATTAATTTTGTCATTCCGTTTGTAACTCATCGAAATATTCATTTCCGACCCTATAAAGTATATATATTCTTGATCAGGGTAAAATTCTAAGACGATCTAGCCATGTCCGTCCGTCTGTTGTAATCACGCTATCTTCTGAAGGAATTGAGATAGGGTGCTGAAATTTTGCATAGGGTTGTCTTTTGTCTGCAGGCAGGTCAAGTTCGAAGATGGGATATATCGGTCCACGTTTAGGTATAGCTTTCATATAACAGTACCTCCCAATTTTCGGTATTTTGGGGTTCTTGAGCTCGTTTTTCAACCGAATACGCTGAAAATTGGTACATTGAGTTCTTATTGGGTACTAAATGTCTCCACAAAAAATTATAAATATAGGTCCACTTTTTCTGGTAGCCCCCATATAACGGTACCTCCTAATTTTAAGTATTTTGGGGGTTTTGATCGTATTTTTCCACCGAATTGGTTGTAATTTAGTATTTTGAGTTCTTAATAGGCACCAAATCTCTCTACAATAAATTATGTATATAGGTACATTTTTTCGGATAGCCCCATATAAGGGTACCCCAAATTTTCGGTATTTTGGGGTTCTTGAGCGCGTTTTTCAACCGAATACGCTGAAATTTAATATATTGGGTTCTTAATAGGTACAAAATCTCTCCACAAAAAATTATAAATATAGGTCAATTTTTCGGATATCCCCCATATACAGGTACCCCCATTTTCGGTATTTTGGGGTTCTTGAGCTCGTTTTTCAACCGAATACGCTGAAAATTGGTACATTGAGTTCTTATTGGGTACTAAATGTCTCCACAAAAAATTATATATATAGGTCCACTTTTTCTGGTAGCCCCCATATAACGGTACCTCCCAATTTTCAGTATTTTGGGGGTTTTGATTGTATTTTTCCACCGAATTGGTTGTTATTTAGTATTTTGAGTTCTTAATAGGCACCAAATCTCTCTACAATAAATTATGTATATAGGTACATTTTTTCGGATAGCCCCCATATAAGGGTACCCCCAATTTTCGGTATTTTGGGGTTCTTTAGCGCGTTTTTCAACCGAATACGCTGAAATTTAATATATTGGGTTCTTAATAGGTACAAAATCTCTCCACAAAAAATTATAAATATAGGTCAATTTTTTTCGGATATCCCCCATATACAGGTACCCCCATTTTCGGTATTTTGGGGTTCTTGAGCGCGTTTTTCTACCGAATACGCTGAAATTTGGTACATTGAGTTCTTAATAGTTTCCAAATCTCTCCACAAAATATTATGAATATAGGTCCATTTTTTCGGATAGCCCCCATATAAGGGTACCCCCAATTTTCGGTATTTTGGGGTTCTTGAGCGCGTTTTTCAACCGAATTTACTGCAATTTGGTATTTTGTAGTCGTATATGGTAACAAATATCCCTACCAAAAATTATTAATATTCGCCCCCTTTTTGGGGTAGTCCCCATATAGCCCCCTTTTTATACCCTCCACCATAGTATGGAGGGTATATTAATTTTGTCATTCCGTTTGTAACTCATCGAAATATTCATTTCCGACCCTATAAAGTATATATATTCTTGATCAGGGTAAAATTCTAAGACGATCTAGCCATGTCCGTCCGTCCGTCTGTTGTAATCACGCTATCTTCTGAAGGAATTGAGATAGGGTGCTGAAATTTTGCATAGGGTTGTCTTTTGTCTGCAGGCAGGTCAAGTTCGAAGATGGGATATATCGGTCCACGGTTAGGTATAGCTCCCATATAACAGTACCTCCCAATATTCGGTATTTTGGGGTTCTTGAGCTCGTTTTTCAACCGAATGCGCTGAAAATTTTTACATTGAGTTCTTATTGGGTACTTAATGTCTCCACAAAAAATTATAAATATAGGTCCACTTTTTCTGGTAGCCCCCATATAACGGTACCTCCTAATTTTCAGTATTTTGGGGGTTTTGATCGTATTTTTCCACCGAATTGGTTGTAATTTAGTATTTTGAGTTCTTAATAGGCACCAAATCTCTCTACAATAAATTATGTATATAGGTACATTTTTTCGGATAGCCCCCATATAAGGGTACCCCCAATTTTCGGTATTTTGGGGTTCTTGAGCGCGTTTTTATACCGAATACGCTGAAATTTAATATATTGGGTTCTTAATAGGTACAAAATCTCTCCACAAAAAATTATAAATATAGGTCAATTTTTTCGGATATCCCCCATATACAGGTACCCCCATTTTCGGTATTTTGGGGTTCTTGAGCGCGTTTTTCTACCGAATACGCTGAAATTTGGTACATTGAGTTCTTAATAGTTTCCAAATCTCTCCACAAAATATTATGAATATAGGTCCATTTTTTCGGATAGCCCCCATATAAGGGTACCCCCAATTTTCGGTATTTTGGGGTTCTTGAGCGTGTTTTTCAACCGAATTTGCTGCAATTTGGTATTTTGTAGTCGTATATGGTAACAAATATCCCTACCAAAAATTATTAATAGTCGCCCCCTTTTTGGGGTAGTCCCCATATAACCCCCTTTTTATACCCTCCACCATAGTATGGAGGGTATATTAATTTTGCCATTCCGTTTGTAACTCATCGAAATATTCATTTCCGACCCTATAAAGTATATATATTCTTGATCAGGGTAAAATTCTAAGACGATCTAGCCATGTCCGTCCGTCTGTTGTAATCACGCTATCTTCTGAAGGAATTGAGATAGGGTGCTGAAATTTTGCATAGGGTTGTCTTTTGTCTGCAGGCAGGTCAAGTTCGAAGATGGGATATATTGGTCCACATTTAGGTATAGCTCCCATATAAAAGTACCTCCCAATTTTCGGTATTTTGGGGTTCTTGAGCGCGCTTTTCAACCGAATACGCTGAAATTTGGTACATTGAGTTCTTAATAGTTTCCAAATCTCTCCACAAAATATTATGAATATAGGTCCATTTTTTCGGATAGCCCCCATATAAGGGTACCCCCAATTTTCGGTATTTTGGGGTTCTTGAGCGCGTTTTTCAACCGAATTTGCTGCAATTTGGTATTTTGTAGTTGTATATGGTAACAAATCTCCCTACCAAAAATTGTTAACATTCGCTCCCTTTTTGGGGTAGTCCCAATATAACCCCCTTTTTATATTAAAATAGTTATCTGATTTGTTCCGCGGTTTGAGTTTGGTTTTAATACTCTGTTGTAATCATTTCACCTGCGGAGGATAGCGAGATAAAAAATTAGAACTTAAGGTTCGATAATGAACTAGAACGAAATTTGGCGTGGTGTACTGAATTAAGTCTAGAATGTTGTGCGCTACGTTTCTTGAAAATAGGTTCAGATTTAGATATATTTTCACCCGATTTTAAGTAAATTGTGTACTAAAGACTCAAAGTTTGTAAGACTGAAATACAATTAATCTCATATATATGATCCGAATTGGGAGAAGTTTGGCCCGGGATCAATATTTAATCCGGATTAAGGGTTATAGACCCAGGATTAGGCTTAATCGGGATTAAAGGTCACTGATCCCGGATTAAGGCTTAATCCGGATTAAGTGTCCTTGACCCAGGATTAAGGCTTAATCCGGATTGGGGGCCACTTAATCCGGATTAAGGCTTAATCCGGATTATGGGCCACTTAATCCGGATTAAGTGTCCTTGACCCAGGATTAAAGCTTAATCCGGATTAAGGGTCCTTGATCCAGGATTAAGGCTTAATCCGGATTAAGGGCCACTTAATCCGGATTAAGGGACACTTAATCCGGATTAAGGGTCCTTAATCCGGATTAGGGCATAATCCGGATTAAGGGCCACTTAATACGGATTAAGGGACACTTAATCCGGATTAAGGGACATTTAATCCGGTTTAAGGGTCCTTGACCCCGGATTAAGGCTTAATACGGATTAAGGGTCATTTAATCCGGATTAAGGGTCCCATTTAACCCGAATTAAAGGTCACCGAATCGAGGGTAGACAAAGGGGAAGAGCTAGAATTCTGAAATTTTGGATGTGGTTTACTGATGGAAAGTTAGAAGGATGTAGATGCTCCATTTTAGAAATTCCGGATTAAGGATTAATCCGGATTAAGGGCATTTAGTTAGTGTAAAGACCGGATAAAATAGGCTTAATCCGGATTAAGGCACAATCCGGATTAAGGGTCTTGAATCCGGATTAAGGCTTAATCCGGATTTAAAATTGGTATTAAAGACTTAATCCGGATTAAGGGAAACACTTAATCCGGATATATATATCCGAATCCGGATTAAGGGCAATTTGGCCTTTAATCCGGATTAAGGGTCCTTGATCCCATTAAGGCTTAATCCGGATTAAGGGTCCCTTATTAAGGGACCTAATCCGGATTAAGGGACACTTAGGTTTAAGGCTTAATCCGGATTAAGGGCCACTTAATCCGGATGTCCCTTAATCCGGATTAAGGGTACCTTAATCCGGATTAAGGTACCCTTAATCCGGATTAAGGCTTAATCCGGATTAAGGCATAATCCGGATTAAGGGCCTTAATCCGTATTAAGCCGGATTAAGGGCCCTTGACCCAGGTTTAAGGATTAAGGCATAATCCGGATTAAGGGCCACTTAATCCGGATTAAGGGACATTTAATCCGGATTAAGGGACATTTAATCCGGTTTAAGGATCCTTGACCCCGGATTAAGGCTTAATACGGATTAAGGGTCATTGACCCCGGATTAAAGGCCATCATTTAACCCGAATTAAAGGTCATTGACCCCGAATCGAGGGTAGACAAAGGGGAAGAGCTAGAATTCTGAAATTTTGGATGTGGTTCACTGATGGAAAGTTAGAAGGATGTAGATGCTCCATTTTAGAAATTCGTACTTATGTCTATGAAAAGTACTAAATTTGGTACTATCTGCATTTAGTTGAGCGTAAAGAGATTGAATACTTAAAAAAATAGGAATTAGAATTACTATTGGAGTACAGGATTGAGGTACGTATGTGTACTAAATGGTACTATGTTTGGTACAACTTGATTATGTGCAAACGGATAGGCTGGACTCCAGACTTAAGGAATTAAAATTACTGTTGGATTGAGGTAGTTTAGGAAATGCGTAATTTTGGGAACATAAAGTACTAAATTGTACTAAATAGTCATGGTCCGTTTTGAGAATATGCATAGAATCACTTTCTCCGAATTGGGAGAAGTTTGGCCCAAGGACGAACCGTATTGAAATTGGGGAACTCGGTTCATATTTAGATATAGCTCAATATATAGTTTCGTCCGATTTAAAGTAAATGGTGCACCAAAGTCCTTATATATCTTTTGATTAGAACGAAATTTGGCATGGTGTACTGAATTAAGTCTAGAATGTTGTGTGCTACGTTTCTTGAAAATAGGTTCAGATTTAGATATATTTTCACCCGATTTTAAGTAAATTGTGTACTAAAGACTCAAAGTTTGTAAGACTGAAACACAATTAATCTCATATATATGATCCGAATTGGGAGAAGTTTGGCCCGGGATTAATATTTAATCCGGATTAAGGGTTATAGACCCAGGATTAGGCTTAATCGGGATTAAGGGTCACTGATCCCGGATTAAGGCTTAATCCGGATTAAGTGTCCTTGACCCAGGATTAAGGCTTAATCCGGATTAAGGGCCACTTAATGCGGATTAAGTGTCCCTTAATCCGTATTAAGGGCCACCTTGATTCGGGAGATTAAGGGACACTTAATCCGGATTAAGCCTTAATCCGGATTATGTCCTTAATCCGGATTAAGGGACAGGATTTAATCCGGATTAAGGACTTGACTTAATCCGGGCTTAATCCGGATTAAGTGTCCTTATCCGGATTAAGCCTTAAACCTGGGATTAAGGGACACATAATCCGGATTAAGTACTTATTATAAAATGTCCCTTTCCGGATTAATTGTGAATCTTAATCCGGATTAAGTTAAGGACGTAAATTGGGGAAGGTCTCATAATATAGGTCCCGGATTAAGGGCACTTAATCCGGATTAAGTTAATTGTGGACCAAAGGCCCTTATATATCTTTTGATTAAACGAAATTTGGATTAACCGAATTAAGTCTAGAATGGTGTGCTACAAAATAGGTTTACTTAATCCGGATTAAGCCTTAAAGGGATCAGTGAACCCTTAATCCCGATTAAGCCTAATCCTGGGTCTATAACCCTTAATCCGGATTAAATATTGATCCCGGGCCAAACTTCTCCCAATTCGGATCATATATATGAGATTAATTGTGTTTCAGTCTTACAAACTTTGAGTCTTTAGTACACAATTTACTTAAAATCGGGTTAAAATATATCTAAATCTGAACCTATTTTCAAGAAACGTAGCACACAACATTCTAGACTTAATTCAGTACACCATGCCAAATTTCGTTCTAATCAAAAGATATATAAGGACTTTGGTGCACCATTTACTTTAAATCGGACGAAACTATATATTGAGCTATATCTAAATATGAACCGAGTTCCCCAATTTCAATACGGTTCGTCCTTGGGCCAAACTTCTCCCAATTCGGAGAAAGTGATTCTATGCATATTCTCAAAACGGACCATGACTATTTAGTACAATTTAGTACTTTATGTTCCCAAAATTACGCATTTCCTAAACTACCTCAATCCAACAGTAATTTTAATTCCTTAAGTCTGGAGTCCAGCCTATCCGTTTGCACATAATCAAGTTGTACCAAACATAGTACCATTTAGTACACATAAGTACCTCAATCCTGTACTCCAATAGTAATCCTAATTCCTATTTTTAAGTATTCAATCTCTTTACGCTCAACTAAATGCAGATAGTACCAAATTTAGTACTTTTCATAGACATAAGTACGAATTTCTAAAATGGAGCATCTACATCCTTCTAACTTTCCATCAGTGAACCACATCCAAAATTTCAGAATTCTAGCTCTTCCCCTTTGTCTACCCTCGATTCGGGGTCAATGACTTTTAATTCTGGTTAAATGATGGCCTTTAATCCGTATTAAGCCTTAATCCGGGGTCAAGAATCCTTAAATCCGGATTAAGTGTCCATTAATCCGGATTAAGTGTCCCTTAATCCGGATTAAGTGGCCCTTAATCCGGATTAAGCCTTAATCCGGATTAAGCCTTAATCCTGGGTCAAGGACACTTAATCCGGATTAAGTGTCCTTTAATCCGGATTAAGTGCCCCTTAATCCGGATAAAGGCTTAATCCGGATTAAGGCTTTATACTGGGTGAAGGACCCTTAATCCGGATTGAGTGGCCCTTAATCCGGATTAAGTAACCCTTAATCCGGATTAAGTGTCCCTTAATCCGGATTAAGGGCCCCTTGATCCGGATTAAATGGCCCTTTATCCGGATTAAGCCTTAATCCTGGGTCAAGGACACTTAATCC
>NW_026882182.1:0-37830 GCF_032173495.1 Musca vetustissima | reverse complement strand
ATAGTCGGCCCTGTCCGACTTTACTACTTTCCTTACTGGTTACATTTAGTATACCGATCACCATTGCAAGATCCGTCCATTGCAACTAAGGGCCGCAGTCATTGGCCTATTGTAGGGAAATGTAGGTTTGGTTATGCGAAAGACGATACCTATAGAATATAGAATAGCACAAGTTTGTGTTGATAACAACGTAAATTTTTGTACGCGACTTCAACCGCTTTTAATTGATACCTATATCGACCTGTTTCCAATGTTGACCTGAATATCACGAAATAGTATTTAGGGGATCAACTATACCAATTATGTTGGCTGGACATTTTAATTTTTTAGCTTGAATCTAAACTAGCATTAATAAAGCTGGACAATCCAGCCAGGCTGGCAAACCTATTGAATTTATTTGGCATTCCGGGATATTTATATAGTCCCCAAAATTCGGTATTATTTAGTTTATATCCGAATTTTCTCATCGAAACGACTATAATTTGACATACGGAATTCCTGGTGAAATACAAAATCTTTCCAGACATTATTCAATATAGACATTATTAAATTCAATATATTAATCTTTCCAAATATCTTTCATAAAAATGCCGCGTTTAACTTTCGGTGTTTTGAAATTCCTTGAAAATTTTTCAACCTGATTGTATGCAATTTGGAACATCATTTTTTTAGAGCATGAGAATAACCTTCGTAATTGCACGTTCAATGCCTAAGATATCCGTAAAAATTGTTTGGCATGAGCCGAACGATATGCCACTGTCAATATATTTACTGCTTCAATGTTTTCGTGGTTTGTTTACGAGCATAGGCCACCAAGCATCATTATTGACATCAATTACAAGGAAGGCGAGAGCCTCCCGCTTACCCTTTCCTATTAACACTGTGTATTTATTATTTCTAACTTCAATTTTCAAAATTGAAATAGATTTCATAATTGATCACTGTCGTTTATGGAAAGATAACTTCAATCATTTTTCCGCTTATAGACATCATGATTTTTCTATAACGCCAAACAACAACAGCAACCTGTTTTATTACACACTCCTTACTCTCGGGGGCCTCAAAGCCGAACTTCATATCCAGCAAAGCCACTTTTTTCAAACCATTTACTTTGTGCGGATTATAAAGACATTTGCAAATTTAAATAAACTCATGTACAAATTTAGTAATTTTCCTATTAAATGCTTGTTTCTCAAGTATTTTTATGGTCATTACTATGGACCTTTGCAAAAAAGAAAAAAAACGAACACACAAAAACCGAACGACATCGAAATCAACGCGTTGCCATTTACCAATCGAATTGGCCAATATGGCTTTGGTTTTTAGTTGCGGCCATTTGGCCATTGCACTACTCATAGTTTTGGCTGTTGGTTGCATTTTTTGGTGTTATTGTTGCAGCTTGCAATGATTCCCAATGGACAACGACTCCGGCGACTCCAAACTGACTCGATCGGAAAAAGGAGGCTCAACCGATGGCAACAGCCAGCCATCGACAATAAAGCCAAAACCAAATTGACGAAGAGAAAAAAACTCTTGACAAATGACATTTGTTTGGCAATTCATATAAAAAGCCGCTTTTTTCAATTTTTGTTTGGTTTAAATGACTGTTAAACTGGCTGACTGGCTGTCTAACGTTTATGCGAAAAACATTCAACATGAACAACAATCATGCAACCGGACTGGCTGGCCTGCCGCAATGATGTGTATTCAATGCAGTGGTGCAGTAATTGAAGTTTTGTTGTATTTATTGTTGTTGTTGGGGATCTAAGTGAGAAAAATTTACACGGATGGAAAAATGTTAGTTCAAACTTAGAAATTACCCAAATCTATACCCAAACATATGAAGGCTATGCCAAGACCTTAATATATGGGAGATTACAATATTTTTTTAAAATTCTTGTATTTCAAATATAAATTAAATGAATTCCTATTTGTTGTAATTCGCTAATTTCTTCACAAATGGTTAAACACATTTGTTTTCTTTGCTTACTTGTCAAATAACATTGAATTAGGGTTAAATTGTCGCGAAAAACAAATAGAAGTATGAAGATATCTGAAAATAAAATAAATTAATTATATCCTACACAACAATGTTGTCAGGGTATTATAACTTTGTGCAGCCCCAAGAGTTTGTAACCCTGCGAAATATTGGTCCTAGACCCACCTTTAAGTATACCAATATACCGTCATATCTCGACTAGCTGAGTCGATCTAGATATGTGTGTCCGTCCGTCCATTATGAACATGATACAGGCCCCAGTTATGGACCAATCTTCACGAAATATAGGATGGGTTCTGACCAATTAAGACCCCTATTGTTTTTAGTAAAGATCGGTTAATATCTAGTTGATGAAATGACCAAATACTTAATTTTTATCGGTTTTTCTGGTCGCTCCAGAGGCCACAATTATGACCCAAACATCGCGAATTTTTACATAGAGAAATGGATCGGGCCAAAGAATAAGCAAGCCTGATTTGATAATGATCGGTCAATATTTAGCGGGTCAAATGTACCCTAACCCAAGGTCAAATTGGAATCTACACTAATTCAAGAATGTCCCTACAAAATTTCAAGTGAAAATCTCAAGAACTCTTGAAGATATAGCCGATTTATTGTGTCAGGATCAAGTGACGGCTAAAGGGCTTCTCAAACTTTAAACGCATTTTTCTCTTTTGCGAATGGCGGCACGATAACTCAGAGACTAATATCCCAATCGATTCCAAATTTTTACACGTTTCTCTGTGAGTGTATAGCTATCGCATGAACTAGGATAAAGCCAATCGGTGAAGATCTACCTTTTTTTAACTTGATTTTGGTCAAAAATTGGCGATATTCCAAAAAATATTTTTTCAAAGGTCCGCCGTTTTATTAATTTTAGAGCGAAGTCAATAATCCTAGTTCATACGAGAGCCAGTCATGTACTCTTTCTAACACCGTTGGAATTTTCGGTTTCCGATGTTCCAGTGAGGAGTTATCATGCCCGCCATCAAAAATAAGGACTTTTCTTTAATTACAAAAAACAACAACAAAACAATAACAAATTTTTTTTTGTAAATTATTTTTTTTCTCTTTTAAATCTTCAAATATATATGTGCAAAGTTACAAACAAGCATTGGTATAGATTTATCAGCCTATTAAAAATCTTGAAATGTTAAAATCGAGAAAAAGTTTTTTGAATTTTCGATTTTTTTAGTGTTGTTAAGGGAATACGGTTTTGCCTTTATCTTTTAAAATATGCGACGCTTTCTTCTTCAAATTCTTTTAGATGATTGTTAAATATGGGTATATTCATCTGATAACAGTTTCGACTGTAAAAATGACTAAATATATTGCAGTTACAATACATAAAAAATTATGGATATTGAAAAGCATGCAATTCGCGTATTCGATGAAATCAGTTGTTGCGCATACGGTTTTCGTATAAACCGAACCAATCTCTTCCAATAATTATGCATTTTTCGTCGTTTCATTTAGCGGCAAAAGTGTGCCGCTCGATGTACTTTACTATGCAAAACCCGTAAAAATGGCTAAAAATGACGCAACGTGCATAGGATTTTAATGCGCATCAATTTTCAGTAATCTCCTATGAAAATACACAAAAGTACACCAATTTTAAAAGGATTGGTTTAAATGCGCATATTATTCGCGTATCGATATACTTTCGACATATTATCACAGAGATTCGCGAATATGATAATACAAACATGAATATATGTAAAGTCAATTCGAAGAAAAACGCGATTATATACGCGAAATAGTCAAAATAAGTTTTTGCAGTTTTTCCTAAATTCAAAGTACCTATATACGCCGTTTTATTGGGCAGAATTGAATATGGCTGGGCTCACTAGATTAGATTAGGCACGTAAAAAAACTAAAATTATGCGGTGTTCAACGGCATTTAAGTGGACCTTTTTAAATTTAGACTCAAAAAACAGGTTTTTTGTAAAAATTTCAAATCAAAATCACGAGTTCTACAATCCTATAATCAGTTTAGTCCATTATCTGGATGCGCGTCCTGATTATAAGAAAAATTCAATTCAAAACGCCGAAAATCCGGCTTTAAAATGTCAGCATCCATTTTGGGTGGATGTAGGGATCATATCGAAAAATCATACATTAGAACCATATTGTCCATGGGGTGTTCTGAAAACTTAGTCACGGATGACATGTGCGTGCATTGTGTAGTTTAACCAAATCTGGAAAGAACACAAAAAACTCGTTGGTTTCAACAAATTTTCACCCATTTTTTACATTACCACCATCACAGCTTCCACCAACTTATTATTTATTACCAATATTCTTAGATTTTGACAGGAACACTTCATTTTATAGAAATTAATTTAAATTATATGCAATATGTTCATATTTCGCGAGTTATAAGCTTGCAAACCTCAGTTTCAAGGAATTTAAAAGATTTTTGTAATTTCCCATATATTGACGTTCATGAATACCTAATGTTCTAAGTGAAAAAGTCAATGTTTGCCTTCCTTAACCCCTTGAGCACCAATTCTTTTTCGCAATCTTAGAACAAGTTTCTGTTCACATATTTAATGCAACTACCCTAAATAAAATATGTACAATATTTGACATCGCTACATCCTTGCATTAGGGAGATACAGTACATTCAAAGTCCAATATCAAGAAACCCAAATGCAAAATTGACAGAAAAATAATTTAAAATGTTTCTCTATTCAAGAATCAAAAAAAATTCTGATTGCAGAATTCGTACAATTTGAATTCGTAGCGACTTAAATAATTTGGACTGTATATACAAATTGGTACTGTACACAAACTTACCCTCTTCTCTATATTGAAGAGCTCATAACTTTACCAAAATTTTGATTTTTTTAGTAGTCTATGGCGGGTTATTTGGGATACCATTTGTATTTTGTTTTTCAAAATAGTCAGGCTTAATCCCAGTTTGTTGTTTTTATAAAAAACAACTATTTATTAGTGGGGAGTGTATGGCATTGTCCGCCGAGGGGTAAGGCAGGGAAGACTATAGTTTCGGATCTCGCCACTGATCCTCATCAGGTCCCTTTGTTTGTTTTTTTGGGATATTCTCCCCAGAAGCTATTTATTGCTTCTTTACAAAAAAATCCTTTCATACCCAAATGTCTCTTGTGACATTTCGAAGTTCTTACGTTACCAGCGATACGACCCCAATGAGAAGTTCGTTTCGTTGGCGCCTGACTTCGTGGTCAACAAGGCATTTACAGACAACTACAATACATTTTTTTTTTTTTTTTGATTTTTTGATATGTTTCGTCCATAATCAGGTCTTGACATATGAAATCCAAATAATATATATCTACAAGCTGCATATTAAATATAAGCTCTAAATCATTTTGTTGTCTGTGGGCAACTTTGGGCCACATTGGTTAAATGTGAGATAAGTAGATGCTTAAGTTAAAAAAATTATTATTTTAGTATACATCATATTTAATATACATACATAATATACATTTGTATGTCGGGGATCTTTCGCTTACCACATAATGATCCACAAATTCATTTTCATATATTTAATAATGGTTTGCATTCCTTTATAATTGCCTGACATGCTAGGCGTGCCGTCATATCCTTAACATCTCGAAAATGTCGGATCCAAAAACAAATTAATTAATGTGTTTATTCTGACCTTCGAAAAAAAAGGAAACATTATTTTACTTGTTAGATACCTTGACTTGTTTAGATACCATTCGGTAAACCCGAAAAGAATACAGTACTTTTCACTTCTTCGACAATTGACTTCTGGATGTATTCTCCAATTAGTTTTATTAACTCGTTCTCTATTCTGGGGCTTAGGTATGTTGCTTTTTTGGGTGTTTTCTCCAAACATTTTCTAAGTTTACGTCTAACGAAAGTATTCAAGAGACACACAATAAAATTGTCTCAATGGCCACTTTAACTTTATACTTTAGTTCTTTCATGATATCTGAAGCTTGTGCGTAACATGTTCTATGTGTTCTGAAACATCTCTCATTCTCGATATTAAGTCCTGAGTCCTCATCAACCCATCTTTGTGGTATTCCTTTTTTTCGTGATCGGTGAAGCATTCAAGAACATCTTTCCAATTTGTAAGAGGATGCGACAGAGGTAATTTTGGGACTTGGCGGTTGCCTCTTCCGCACCCTCCATTATTTAAAAATAAGATGCCGACTTTACAAAATCACGTTGCTAAATTTGAATATGTGATACAAAAAACCCTGGGCCGGGCCGGGTATAATTAAAATTTCACAAAAAGCTCCTTTTGCTAAATCTGAATATGCGAAAAAAAGGAACCCGGAGCCGGGCCGGGTAAAATTAAAATGAAAAATAACTCATTTCGAAGATTTTTGCACATATAATCCACAAGTTGTGCTCCCTTAAAGAAAAAACAAGTGAAAAAGCGTTAAGTTCGGCCGGGCCGAACTTTGGATAACCTCCACCATAGCTATATTAACAGACACTTGCAACGAAAATATAGGGAACATACCCAAAAGTGAACCTATACCTATAATTAGACAAACCCATTTATGTACACCAAATACAAATTTCAGCAAATTTTTAATGGACATTTTTCCTAGAAACCCCAAAAAGTGGACCGATATTAACGACGCATAGTAGAAATACTTCCCTGGAGGCGATACCTGATTACATCGTGTAGGAAATACAGAGCTTTTGTAGTTATCATTATACACTGCGTATCATAACTATAGACGCACCCTTCGCCGAATTCTGCACTTTCAAAATTGCTGGTGTTGCATAACTATAGATGCACTTTTACAAAATTAGAAAAATTTATTTTTTAAAACTTAAATAAAATAAAATAACTTTTATAAATAATGTTTAGGACCTCCCTTATTTTGAATAAGTTCAAAAATTTTATCCATCACACTGTTGATCAAAATTATTCGCAAGTCTTCATCGATTGACCGCCATTCATCGATAATCATTTCTTGGAAATAAAATAATGTTTGGTATTGGCGGTTTTCTGCATAGACACGACGAGTCAAGATTCCACACATGTTCTCGATCGGATTCTGGTCGGAAATTTTAATATTTTTTAATTTTAACCAGACTTGAGTACGGCGACTTTTATGACCTGGCGCGTTGTCCTGCTGAAAAACGAGTCCTTGATTGGTGCTGCTTTCCTAAAATTGCAATAATTTGTCTTCCAAGACTTGAACGTACTCCATTGAATTCATCCGACAACATGGAAATGTCAAATAAAGCATTCCGTGGATATAAAATGCTCTCAAGGTGGCGGTTACCGAAATATCGTTATTTCTTAATAAAATATTTCGGTGGCGGTTCCTTAATGGCCTTGGGACCATTTTATAGCCACGGAATGCTTTATTTGACATTTCCATGTTGTCGGATGAATTCAATGGAGTACGTTCAAGTCTTGGAAGACAAATTATTGCAATTTTAGGAAAGCAGCACCAATCAAGGACTCGTTTTTCAGCAGGACAACGCGCCAGTTCATAAAAGTCGCCGTACTCAAGTATGGTTAAAATTAAAAAATATTAAAATTTCCGACCAGAATCCGATCGAGAACATGTGTGGAATCTTGACTCGTCGTGTCTATGCAGAAAACCGCCAATACCAAACATTATTTTATTTCCAAGAAGTGATTATCGATGAATGGCGGTCAATCGATGAAGACTTGCGAATAATTTTGATCAACAGTGTGATGGATAAAATTTTTGAACTTATTCAAAATAAGGGAGGTCCTAAACATTATTTATAAAAGTTATTTTATTTTATTTAAGTTTTAAAAAATAAATTTTTCTAATTTTGTAAAAGTGCGTCTATAGTTATGCAACACCAGAAATTTTGAAAGTGCAGAATTCGGCGAAATCATAAAGAATAAATTAATTATTTTTGTTTAATAATATGTGTTTTTGATCGTTTTATTGTGAACAATAACTTAATGGGTCCATTTTATTTGTCAACTAACATACCAATTGAATTAAGGGTGCGTCTATAGTTATGATACGCAGTGTATGTGGTGCTATGCCTAATTGAGTACTGATATAGCTCAATTTCGAAACTAAAATAACTGCATATACGCTAAATATTAAAAGTACCGAAAATCGTTAGGTACCATTATATGGGGACTACACCTAACTGCGGGCGGATATAGTTCATTCTCGAATCTCACGTTCTTTTATATCTCGATATCCTCCGCATGTAGAATGATTACAACAAAGTCTTAGAACCAAACCCAAAACACGGAACAAATCTGATAACTATTTTAATAGTTAACCAGTAAGGAAAGTAGTACAGTCGGACGGGGACGACTATATGATACCCTTCACCACTTTGGGTATATTCAACAGATGAATCCTAACATTGTAAATTAATTTAAAGCAAATATTAATCGGACACCCGTTGATTATTTGGATAAATATCTGATAAACATGAGAAGTTTGGTGCACCATTTAGGTAACCCGAGTAGTCATGTAATTATTTTTTTTTCGAATTTTGGGACGAAACTTTCAGCATCTCTAGATTGTCGGTCACTTAATCCAAAAATTTGATTTGTATCCTTTTTTCTTATAATCGACAGGATCAATTTTTGGGCTGTGACCATATGTTCACACTAGCGCTGCTCGGTTACAGGTTTTTAGATGATTTATATTTCGTCTTATGAGTGTGACCATATGATCACGCTAGCACAGCTCGGATTAAAAACGGACGAAAATTTATATAAAAGCTATATCTAATAAATTAGAGATAATTATAAAGCTATAATTATAAAAGCTATATCAAAATATAAACGGATTTTATCGAAACTTGCCACTGGCTAGGTTATACAAATTTCAGTATGTTTTGTGCATATGGCCACATTTCGAGTTCTTGGTGCATCATTAACTTAAAATCGGGAGAAAATATATATGGTAGCTCTATCCAAATTTTAACCGATTTTAACAAAACTTTCCACATGCTGGGTTATATTAACTTCAGCATGTTGTGCAAAATGTTATGTCAATCGGCCTAACGTTGGGTCTTTGGTGTACCATTTAACTAAAATAGGACGAAACTATATACGGGAGCTATATCTAAATCAGAAACGATTCCTAAAAAATTGTGCAAACGTTAGGCAATAAAAATTTCAGTACGTTGTGCAAAATTTTGTGCCAATCGGACCCCCCTGGGGAGTTTGGTGTATACTAACTTCAGTACGTTGTGCAAAATTTTGTGTAAAATCTGACGAAAATATATATGTAGAAGCTATTCTAACTCTGAACCGATTTCAACGAGACTTGCCAGATATTAATTCATTGAACAAAATGGGGTGACAATCGGATAAACTTTGGGTCTTTAGTGCACAAATTACATAAAATCCGAAGAAAATTTATATAGAAGCTACATTAAACCGTAGAAAATATATGTGGGAGCTATATCTGTATCTGAACTGATTTCACGAAACATAACACACATCATTCTAGACTGTATTCATTACTCAATGCAAAATTTCGTGCAAATCGAAAGATATATAGGACTTTAGTGCACCATTTACCTTAAATCGGACGAATATATATATATATGGGAGCTATATCTAAATCTGAACCGATTTCGACGAAATTACACATCATTCTAGACCTAATTCATTACGATGTGCCAAATTTCGTGCAAATCGAAAGATATATAGGGATTTTGGTGCACCATTTACCTTAAATCGGACGAAAATATATATGGGAGCTATCCAAATCTGAACCGATTTTCAAGAAACTTGACACTCATCATTCTAGACCTAATTTATTACGCTGTGCCAAATTTTGTGCAATTCTAAAGATATATGGGAACTTTGGTGCATCATTTACATTAAATCGGACGAAAATATATATGGGAACTATATCTAAATCTGAACCGATTTTCAGGAAACTTAACACACATCACTTTAGACCTAAATCATTAGGCTGTACCAAATTTCGTGCAAATCGAAAGATATATAGGGACCGTTTACATTAAATCGGACAAGTATATATATAAATATATATTGGAGCTATATCTAAATCTAAACCGATTTTCCCAATTTCAATAGGGTTCGTCCTTAGAAAGTGATTCTATGCATATTTTCAAAAGGAACCATGTGTCTATCTCGTTTCCTTTTGGCTGTTACAAACATATTCACAAAGACATAATATCCTGTACCACAGTTTGGTGAAGGGTATAAAAGGGGGGCGAATATTAATAATTTTTGGGAGGGAGATTTGTTGCCATTTACGGCTACAAAAAATAAAATTACAAAGAATTTGTTTGAAAAACACTTATACGGGGGCTACCCGAAAAAATAGAGCCATATTTATAATTTTTAGGGGAGAGCTTTGCAATCCAATAAGAACAATTACTAAATTACAGCCAATTCGGTAAAAAATGCAATCAAAACCCCTAAAATACTGGAAATTGAGGGGTACCGTTATATGGCGGGAGACCAGAAAAAGTAGAGCGGTATTTATAATTTTTGGTACCCAATAAGAAATGTACCAAATTTCAGCGAATTCGGTTGAAAAAAGCGCTCAAGAACCTCAAAATATCGTAAATTGGGAGTATCTTAAATAAGGGGCTACCTGAAAAATTGACCTATATTTATAATTTTTAGTGGGGAGATTTGCTACCCAATTAGAACTCAAAGTACCAAATTTCAACGAATTCGGATGGAAAACGCGCTCAAGAACGTCAATATACCGAAAATTGGGGGTACCCTTATATGGGAGCTTTGCCTAAAAGTGGACCGATATAGCCCATCTTCGAACTTCACCTGCAGACAAAAGACGACTCTATGCAATTTTTGGCAATCTATCTCAATTCGTTTAGACGCTAGAGTTTAGTCGCAGACGGACATGCTTAAATCGTCTTAGAATTTTACGCTGATCAAGAATATGTATGTACTTTATAGGGTCTGAAATGATTATTTCGATGCGTTACAAACAAAAAAAAAACAAAACTAATATATCCTCCATACTATGGTGGAGGATATAAAAAATAATTTCGGGGGGTACGTCCCTGATTATATTGATAGTTACTTGAAATGAAAATATGGAAACATAGCAAAAAGTATACCTATACCAACAATTGTTGTTGTAAGCCATAATGTATACCAAATACAAATTTCAGAAATTTTTAATGGAGTTTTGTCCTAAAATCGCAAAACCCCAAAAAGTGAACCGATTTTGTCGACAAAATACTGCATTTTAGAGGGCAATGTTATATGAGGCCATCGCCACCGTACACATGATTTTATTTCGGGGGTGGGGTGGAAGCTGCTGGTTCAATATGAAAATTGTCATTGAAGAAAAAACATTTCTATGTGTAGGTCTGTGGAGGCTATTATATATGGGGGCTATCCAAAAAAAAAAAAAAAAAAAATTTTACCTATATTCATAATTTTTAGTGGAGACATTTTTTACCCTATACGATCTCAAAGTAATAATTACAGCCAGCTCGGTTGAAAAATACATTGAAAACCCCCAAAATACTGAAAATTATCTTCGAACTTGACGTGCCTGCAAAAAAAAAAAAAACAACTCTTTGCAACATTTTTGGCGATCTATCTCAATTCGGTACTGTAAAAAACGGTCAGTACTTTTTTCTCTTGACTTGCATACCAAATATTCAACAATTAATCTTGAACCAATTGGGACCGCCAAAATCTGAAAGCTTATGATGGTAAAAGAATTTTGAATTAAGGTTTATGTTTAAACCAGACTTGGGGTGGATTTTCAAATAATACGTCCCGTTTATCACGTGTACTACTCGAAATAATGATTTTTACTCTTCAACAATGTTTTACCGCTTAATAAGATCTAACAATTTTGTTTTGAGATGAAGTCCAAACAACAACAACAATGACACATCTGTTAAAAACCCATAAATTTTTCGAAGACTTTTGTAGGAAAGGCATGAAAAAGGCATCCAATCCAAACGACATTTTAAGGAAGATCTTCACCGGTTGCCTTTATCCTAGTTCATACGATAGCTATACACTCACAGAGAAACGTCTCAAAATTTGAAATCAATGTGGTTATTAGTTTTTGAGTTATCGTGCCCGCCATTCGCAAAAACGCTGTTTGGAGAAAAACGCGTATAAATTTTGAGAAGCCCTCTTGCTGTCGCCTGATGCTAACACAATAAATCGGCTATATCTTCAAAAATGTTTGAGATTTTCACTTGAAAATTTATAGGGACTTTCTTGAATTAGTGTAAGTTCAAATTAAATCAAAATAAAAAATTTAATTTTTTGAAACCGAGAATGGGTGGGGTCCACTTAGGAGGAGTTGTTCCTTTTTTTCTTTGATTATCTTCCGTCATATATTGTTGGTCGAATTATTAGCATGTTCTAAACTTATTTCGAAAAATCTTGAAAAAGCTTTGGTACACAATTTCATGAAAAGATTTCTGGTGGTGGTTTTTAGTTCACATTTGGTTTTGATCACATAATAAAATCTCCCAAACGATTTTATATTTTTTCATGTTATCGAACCGATTGGGTTGTTCTGTTCACTATTTTTGCCAATATGCCTGCTAGGAATAAGAAGCAACAAATTGTATAACAAGTTCTCTAATATTTCACAAATCCGGCTTATTATCTCGTATTACTCCAAATAGTCACACTTATTTTTTCCACACCATTTTAATACATCTACAAATAACTACTTTATTTTGGACTATTTACAACTGTTGACTTTTTCGGCAAATAAAATAAATTAAGCATAGAGAGGGGCATACTTTTCATAGGCAGCAATATAAGCTGCCTTGGCGTCATCTTGGCTCATGCCCGCTTTCTCGTTCCAGGCATTCCATTTGGCCTTGGCTTTCAAGTCCAAAGCACCGGGTTGTTCAATGTTGCAATCACCAACGGTGGATTGTTTGTAGAGACTGTACAGTTCCAAGATAACATTGTCTGGGGGTGTCTTAGTGAAGGCTTTCATTTTTTCGGTGGCGGTGTCGAACTAAAATATAAAAAATGCACATTTTTTAAATATATCTTCCAAAAAATGTATTTTGTATTATTTTAACTTACGTCCATGTTGCTGCTAATACCGTCAATCTGTCAGTAGAATGAAGAAATAAATAAAATAATTTATTTTCGAACAAATATGATGTCTTTTTTCTATTCTTACCACTTTCGTTGTAGGTGAGAGTATTAATGAGCAATTTGTTCAGTTATGCAATATTTATATATCGAATAATTATCAACTGATATGAACTGAGTTTATGCTCGAAATTATAGATAACAGCTAATGACTGAATGCCGAATCATTTCTTATGAGACCCTGCTAACATTTAGAATTTTTTGGTGTGGAAAACCACCAATTACTATGTTATATATTATGTACTAAATAATGATTACTCATTGAACGGTACTCCTGCATATAAAAAGTTTCAAATTGTGATAAAAAAAATAGCTCAGGAGGGTCTATAAACCCTACAACAAAGTGAAGGGTATGTTAAATCTGTAATTGCGTTTGCAACACCTCAAAATATTCGTAAAGAATTTATATTCTTGTATTCAGTTTATGCCGACATAACCATTTCCGTTAATTTTAATCCACATTAATGACATATATCTACCAGAAAATTATGATCATTGATCCATCTTTTGACATAGTCCCCATATAAAAGTTCCGATCGATTATCGGTATTTTTAAATTTTTAGACAAATTTTCCAACCGAAATGGCTGTATATTGACATTTTAGGTTCTTAAACGTTCATTGCAGAACGTTTTCGACAAAGCCAGGATTTTGGAGGGTGAGAAAAATGTTTGTAAAAAATATTAGTTATAGGCCCCTATATAATGTTCCTGTATTTTGAAAGTTTTTACCAAATTTTCTCATCAAAGTGGCCGTAATTTGGCGTTCCGGGCAACTGGATAGTGAAAATATTAATTATTAATATCATACTAAGAGTATTTTGAAATAAATCGTAATTTTGGTATTTGCCAAAAAAAAAAAAAAAAATGGTTCCATATATAATGAAATGAAATGATATAATTCCATATAATGAAAACCCACAATTTATTATTCACAATTGTCGAACATAGAGTGTAATAGATATTCGTTGACGCCGATCATAATGCAGCACTCACTTTTTTCCTTATTTGATCCATAAACAAGTGTGAAAACAAAATGACGTTGAGCTTATCAATTTATTGAAAATGTTTGATACATTTTATAATATTCCTAACGTGCTAGAATGACGTTTCATTTTTGACTAGGGTCAACACAAGCATTATGATAATCTAACCGTACAAACATACACTGCAACGACAATATAAATAATCATTCATTGGTATAATCATTGTCGGAGATAGACGACATAACAAACACATTAGAGATACTAAGTGCATTTGTTCGCATTTCAGCACGCTTAATTTTAATTTTTCAGGATTTTCAATGAGCTGATAAATATAAACCAATGCTTGTTAAGGTTTGTAACTTTGCACATATATATTTGAAGATTTAAAAGAGAAGAAAAATAATTTACAAAAAATTTGTGTCATTGTTTTGTTGTTGTTTTTTGTCATTAAAGGAAAGTACTCATTTTTGATGGCAAGCATGATAACTATGTGTATGTATGTTAAGACACAAAAAGGGTAATAAAAACAAGAACTCCAATAATTTGGCGAACTATGTCCGTGTAATTAAATGTTCTCAAAAGTGTCAAATAACAATTAATTTACCAATATTTTCATATTTTTACCTTTAGTAGGTTTGAGATAAGGATGTTCGCATGTGCAGGGTGTTGAAATTTTTATGGAATCTTTTTTTCCGGAAAAGTATAAGTACTGTATGTTATAATGTAAGACCGTAGTATAAATTGAAAATATTGTCAAGTATTTAGCCGCATTTTCCAACTGAATGGTTTTAATTTGGTATATTAGGTTATAGGAGGGTTGGAAACATACTTGCCGAAAATTTCCAATGTTGACATAGCCCTCGTTTTGGCTATTTGGCATTCTGTTATAATTGAGTGAAAATCATATTTCCAGAACATTTTCAATAAAATTCCCTGTTTTGACATTGTTTCCATATACAGATCCCGCCCCCTATTCTGTATTTTGATAGTCATGTGCTATGTTGTAAGGGTGTTATAACTTTGTATGGCCACAAAAGTTTGTAACGCCGCGAAATATTGGTCTTAGGCCTTTTAGTATACCGATCATCATATCTCGACTAGCTGAGCCGATTTAGACATGTATGTCCGTCTGTCTGTCCATAATAACTGGTTAAAAAGTACTGGCCACAGTTATGGACCAATCGTTACAAAATTTTGCGTGGTTTGGAACAAAGAATACCCCTATTGTTTTGGTAATGATTCGTTAATATTTAGAAAATCAAATGTACCAAAAACTTTGTAACTTTGTAATATGATATTCTATATTGTTGGATGATAAAAAGCTTCCTCGCAGAAAATTTGGAATAGGTCCACGTTTTCAATAAAATTCCCTGTTTTGACATTGTTTCCATATACAGATCCCGCCCCCTATTCTGTATTTTGATAGTCATGTGCTATGTTGTAAGGGTGTTATAACTTTGTATGGCCACAAGAGTTTGTAACGCCGCGAAATATTGGTCTTAGGCCTTTTAGTATACCGATCATCATATCTCGACTAGCTGAGCCGATTTAGACATGTATGTCCGTCTGTCTGTCCATAATAACTGGTAAAAAAAGTACTGGCCACAGTTATGGACCAATCGTTACAAAATTTTGCGTGGTTTGGAACAAAGAATACCCCTATTGTTTTTGGTAATGATTCGTTAATATTTAGAAAATCAAATGTACCAAAAACTTTGTAACTTTGTAATATGATATTCTATATTGTTGGATGATAAAAAGCTTCCTCGCAGAAAATTTGGAATAGGTCCACGTTTTTGTATAATCCCGGACAGTGTACACACTAATTTGGAGATATTGAAGGTATTAACAGCATTTTTTTATCCGATAAAACTTTAATCGGAGAAATAACCCGCAGAAAAATGAGACGACTTTAATATAATATTGCCCATATATAGTGCACATATTTACTATAAACTTTGAATACCAAGACAATTTTCTCGAGTGTAAATACAATGACTCCACACTACTGGGACCAATCTGACTCCACCACAAAATGTTTATTTTTCTCTTGACTTGGTTTCTGCGATTGTTTGCCGAATTTGTTCGCTTGTTTGGTGTTCTTTGCAGTGGAGTGTCATAGAAATCAAACCAATTCTATATTCAGCTATGTGTTTCTTTTAAACTCCTAGCGCCAACTCCCTTTCAGACTCCCACTCGAAATATGGCAATATGGAATCTTTGGCACTATTTCTGCTGGTATTTCAGCTAGAAACTTCAGTGTCACTTTTGGCTTGTGACTGAATCAAATGGTTGCGAGTAAGTGTGTATATGTGTGTGTGTTTAAATAAGTCTTCGCCTATGGAACAGTGTGTGCGTGTGACCGTCGCTACAGCATATGATCGTCTGTCCAGGGTGTCATTGATATGTCGTATAAATTGTCACGAATTGTCAGGGGTTTCTGTGTCAATTGCAAACATTTTTGCCGTCAGCTTTGTTGGCCTTTTGTTGTGTCTACGTTTCGGCTGGCATTGTCGTGCATTTACCCCTTTGTTCGTTCATTCATAGATTTGTTCAAAATAAAATCGAAGAATAAATAGATTAAAAGTTTTAAACATGTTAATGTTAGTCATTAAATAAATCTTCTAGATTATGTCACAACTGTAATATTTTTTTGTAAAACAAAAATAATAATTTATGCATTTAAGTAATTGAATGCAATTGGAGCATGGAAAGGATTAAAAGAGCGACCGGAGCAGTTAACATTATGTGCATATACACAAAGTCAAATAATTATATTTTATGCTAAGGTTTTAAATAGAAAATAGGCTTTTTTAATTCCTGGGGCACTAATACAGGGGTATACAAATTATTGGCCATCCGATATTTGTTTATCTCAGTCAATTTTGTGAAATTAATATAAATAAATAAAGAAGTCGTTAAGATCGACTGGGCGGAACTTTTTTACACCCTCTATCATTAGGTACCTAAAATAGATATGTTATTGTAATTAGGGTTTTTACGCACTGAGAAAACGAAATACCAAACAGGCAATGATGATCAGTATATCGAATATGAGGCAGGCTATGTCAAATTATTATTAAATGTTTAACCTTTTCTGCCAAGCGAAAAGCTGAAATGCCGAGTCTAGAACCATAAAAATACGTAAAATGAAGAAGTATCTTTAAATGGGACTACGTCAAAACTCGTAATGTCATATTACAGCCACTTAAAACCCTTATAAACTGGGGCGGGAGATTTATAAAGGGTATATGCATGCTAATTTTGAGTTATGATGTTTTACATACCAAGAAATCGGAAAGACAACAACATTGACTGGAAATGAGCCTTTAGCCATCAAAATAACTAAAGTCGGAATGGCAGTAATAATTGATCATTTTTAGCAAATATATTGTTCACCCACCAAGAACTCCGAACGCCAAATTACAGCCACATCGGTCGAACCATAAAAGTATGTATATATGGGGATTATGTCCAAACTTAAACCTACATCGAACATTTTAAGAAGAAACTTAATTAACCTTCCAATAAATCGAATTGTCAAATTACATCCACTTCAGCTGGAAAATGAGCTTTTGCTAAACTCGGGCGGGATCTGGGTGAGGATTTGAAAACCAATGATGATCCAAAATATCAAATTGGCGTCAGTTCGGTTGAAAAACATGCCCAAAGCACCCAAAATATAGAATAACGGGGAGAAACGCTCTATGAGACTTCCATGAAACATGGCTCAATTTTTATTATTTTTATACCTTTCACCACACTGCGGTACAGGGTATTATGTCTTTGTTCATATGTTTGTAACAGACAAAGAGATAGACATATGGCTCCTTTTGAGAATATGCATATAATTACTTTCTGAGTTGATTTTTCGCATTTATGATCCGATTTGGATGAAATTTGGCACAGCTCAATTATTTAGCCCAAGGAAAACCCCTATTGAAATTGGAGAAAATCGGTTCATATTTAGATATAGCTGCCATATATATTTTCGTCTGATTTTATCTAAATGGTGCACCAAACGCCCAACATTTCTCCGATTGAAACAACATTTTGTGTAGCGTACTGAGTTAGGTCCATATTGATGTATGACCGATTCAAACAACATTTTGCACAGCGTACAGATTATTGTAAAATTGTGTTGAAATCAGTTAAGACAAACCTACTATTTCCATAGATACATATTGATGTGTCCGAAGATTTATGGAAAGCGGTTCAGATTAGATATAGCACCTATATATATTCGTCCAATTTTATCTAAATGGTGCGCCAAACTCCCAAGGTTTGTCCGATCGAGACAAAATCTTGCACAGCGTACTGAATTAAGTCCAGTGTAATGTCTATGGAGTTTTTAAGTAACTCCCATATGTAGTTTCTTCTGATTTTAGGTAAATGGTGCACCAAACTCCCAATATTTGTCCAAATCTTGCGCAGTGTACAGAGTTAGGTCCATATAGGCGTATAAATGGTGCACCAAAGAGCCTACGATTTACACGAAATTTGGGATAAGAGAGTTTAGAGTGATGTGTATTAAAGTTGCAAAAATTGGTTTAGATTTGGATGCATCGATGAGCCTATATCTGTTTGATATACACGAGATATAATTGTAAACAGCGCCCTGACCTGCAGCATACCATATGGTAAATGTCACTGTTGCTCAACTAGATTTACATATATCTCATTATTTTGCTCGATTTCATACAAATGGTATACAAAAGAATCCGATTGACATGGAAACTTTCATAGATTTCAGAATGTGTATGGGTTTTTTATTTGGCTCAAATATCTATGTAAATCACACATATAGTTTCGCCCGATTCCTTTTCGATGGTCCTCTAAAGATTGTATGTCTGTTCTATCTACAGCATATTGTATATATTAGCATGTCTTGTATGTATCCAAAGTGTTGAAGGGTATCTTATAGTCGGCCCAATCCGACTTTTGAGCTTTCTTTACTAGTTAGAAGGTAGATTTTATTTTATTTTTAGATTTTGGAACCAATTCGGTTCTCAAAATGCCCAATACTACAATCATAAATGCTACCCTAAAACGTGTACCAATATAGACAATTGTTAAGAGGAACAAAAACGAATAACATTATTGTGAAGAGCGTAATAAATCAGTAATGGCCGGTGACGTTGGTCTACCCGCAAGTCGCTTCCGGTGGTCATCCTGCAATCGTGAGCAAACATCTCCTACATATGTGGGTGTCTTCTTCCTTACACCGACATATTTTCCGAATATCAAAATAGTCAATATAGAGTTTCTAATTACTTTTCCAGATTCCCTTCGAAGTAGGTTGTATTGTGATGTTCGGCTTTTAATTCTTGCTTATAGATCAAAAAACACAAAAATTTAAGTTTTTGGTCCATTTCATCCCAAAATTTCTACCTGATCATCACCGAAAATGATAGGCGTTCTCCTTGACCGTAACTGGAACCTCATGGAATATTTTAAAGCGATCAGGGCTATATTTCCGCCCTCTAGTGCGGTAATGGGCAACTAAATAATGTCTGAATACGTAAGCACCTATAAATACTTAAGTGTAACTCTCACACCCGAGTACATACGACAATATAATTGGTATCAATTGAAAGGTCAAACACTCCTCTTGGATATGCTATCAACTTTTCGGGTCTTTGTTCTTCAGGGGTAAATATCGAACACATCCTACATGCAAAATTTCGTGAAGATTGGTCCATAACTGTGGCCTGTATCGTGTTTGCAAATTATAATGGACAGACAGACGGACGGGTGGACACACATATATAGATCGACTCAGCTAGTCGAGATATGACGATCGGTGTACTTAAAGGTGGGTCTAGGACCTCTAGCTAGTCAAAAGTGTGCAAATATCGCGAAATATTGCCCAATCTCAGAATATAGAACAACAGAAAGTTAGATTTTCAGGAAGTTGTGTAGGGTATCATATGGTCGGCCCCGTCCGACTATACTGTTCCGCTCACTGGGGCCTCCGAAAAATATTTTGAGGTATTGCAAACGTTATGACAAATTTAAAATACACCCCACCTTATAATGGTAGTGGTTATATAGTAGGCAGTGTGTGACGATATATGACATATCACCACAAGTGTAATAAAAAGAAACAATCTATGCAGGATTTCAATATTCAATGTTATACAATACTTGATTTAATTTACATTTAATTAACTGACTGTTGTCATATTTCAATTATTGCACACATACACAATGAAGCTAAAAAAATCCAAAACTGATTGAAGTGACAATGAGTGAAATAAACTAATTAAATGTTTCCAACATCCACAACAACCTCAATAATAATTTCTGACAATGTTTCATGCTTGAGTGTCTCTATATTTGTGTCGTGACTAAAACCTCCGATGATGGTGGTGATGAGGTTGGATGTTTTGTGTTACGGACATTGCCTGCTGCATGTGCAGTTGGCTGCCGTGTGGTCTGCCACGGTTGGACAGTGCAAGAAAGGTTTTTGGCCAGATAATTAGGGCCTCCGTTGATATATGACACTCTTGTATCTCTTTTGTTCGTTTACGTTAATGAAGTCGCATATACATAGTTGTGTGTATATATTTATTTCTAGACATTAGGGAGGAGCCGCAGACAACAGAAATATAATAACCAGATTGAATGATAGAATAATCATGTAGAATTACAGCGGAGTATTTCAAACATACAAAACAATTAAACTGCAGTTCAATTACATTGCTAAAGACCTACATGACACTAATAATTATTACCATACATTTGAGAGACAAGTACAGGGTCAACCATTTAGTGGTTTCAAAAGTATGGACATGGAATTAACATCTGTCAAACTAAGTTGTTACATCATTTACACATAAAGTCTACTATTCACAACGTCATTGATACGTGGAATGGGTGGTTGAACAATATGCAGTGGACGGCAATTTTTCGAACAAAACTTTCTTCTGCGATGAAGCACGATGACTCCCGCAACCAACCTCGCTGTATGTTTGAGGTTACTTCACGCTGAAACACCCAACCAAACTGAATATTTTCTTTAGCGAAGGGAATCTAAGCGTTTTCCAACACATTTGAATAAACAATCCGATCGATTACTTGATAAAGCTCGAAAATATATAGAACACCATAAAAATAACCAGTGAGCGGAGCAACTATCACGTAACTCTAACTTTCTGCGAATTTTTATTCCGAGCCTGGGCAATATTTCTTGATATTTGCACCCTCTTTTCCAATTAGAGTTCAACAGCACCACTTGCTTACAATGACATATTTTCCGAATATTACTGATATTCAGTACAGACGCCCCTCTAATTACTTGTCCAGTTTCCTTTCACCGTGTGTGGTGTTGTGATGTTCGGTTTACAATTGTGGCCTATAGATCGTCTCGAAAAAAAACAAACAAACAAACAAGTTTTCGCTCCACTTCATCCCGAATTGTTATCTGATCATCACCGAAAATTGTAGGCGTTGTCCTTGACTAAATAATATCTGAATACATAAGCACATGTAAATATTAACGTGTAACTCCCACATCCGAGTACATACCACAATATAATTGGTATCAATTTAAAGGCCAAACACGCTTCTTGGATATACTATCAACTTCCCGGCTCTATGTCCTTCAGAAGTAAATATATACGCCATAGAATACAAATTTTGTAATTTTTCACACAAAAGTCAGTGACCATTTGACCCGCTAAATATTGACGTATCTTTATCAAAACAGGTATGCTTATTCTTTGGCCCAATCCCCTTCTCCATGTAAAAATTCGAGATGTTTGGGCCATAATTGCGGCCTCTGGAGCGGCCAGAAAACCCGACAAAAATGAAGTATTTGGTCCAATTCATCCGCTAAATATTATCCGATCTTTACCAAAAACAATAGGGGTCTTCATTAGGCCGAACCCATGCAAAATTTCGTGAAGATTGGTCCATAACTGTGGCCTGTATCGCGTTTACAAAATATAATGGACAGACAGACGGACACACATGTCTAGATCGACTCAGCTAGTCGAGATATGACAATCGGTATACTTAAAGGTGGGTCTAGGACCAATATTTCGCGGTTTTACAAACTCTTGGGGCTGCAAAAAGCTATAATAACCTGACAACATAGTTGTGTAGGGTATAAAAACAGCCCAATGCCACTATTGATCCGCCTCCATGCTTCTCAGTACCCTTGCAATACTGACAGCTGAGTCTTTTATTTTCAGGCCTTCTCATCGCAAATTTGTTAGCGTCTTAGCCTTAAATATTAAACTTTAATTTAGCCGAGAGCATAATATTTCTCTACTGTGTCGGATGCCAATTAATATGAGTTTTTGCGAAAGGTAATCTGGCTTTCCGATTCTTTTGAGACATAAACATTCTTGATAGTTTCCGGGCATATTTACCAGCTAACAATTTTAGTTGCTTTATGATCTGTGGTGACTATTTCGTAGGTGGATGATATAAAGATATACCATGAAAAAATATTTTATATGTGTTTTATTTGCATTTGAAACCCATAGATGAATAACCTTGCATATAATCCGCTTTCATGCCAATTGTGTATCAAAAAACCAACGTTTTACGCAGCAGCATACCAAAGGACGCTTGTCAGTGGTCCACCAGGATATTAATGGCTTCATATAGTCGTCATTGATTCTTCTTTCCTTACTGGTTTAAAAAATGAATTTTGAAACATTTATAATATTGTCCACACACATTTTAAAGGCCTTATAATCCACCCTAATACACATTTACAATTTATGATGGCACTACTTTTCATATTTGGTTTCTGTTCTGTTCTTGCCACGTACAAAAGTTTCATTTAATTTTTAAATGTTTTAGTCTCTGCATAAAGACCAAAATATTCATTAAAGTACTTCGTTGGTCAAGAAGCAAAGACTTTTTTCGAGAAGGAAGATGTATAAAATATTTATCAAAGATACATACGTACACTCACACAATGATTCGATGGGAAGAATCGCCTTTGGACCAACAATTTGGGGCCTGGCAAATGAGTTCAAAAGGTCATTGATCTTCGCATCCTACTTCGCTTTGTTAAAATGAGTTATAAATCATATTTATAAGCTATTGGACATTGAAATGGCAAATGCAAAAAAGAAAAACAAATGCAATATTCTGTTGTACGTGTCATTTTTGTCAATCAATTCATTGTTAACAAATTGCTGAGACAACAACAACAGCAGCAGCAGCAACAACAACAATAACATACAAGTCACATTGTTTACAAGTGATTGGTGGTTATTTGGTTACAAATTTGTCAGATCGAAATAATTACACACACGAATACATAATCGTACATACACACACACACCAGAAATAACACAGATCATACAGAAACAACATCTGATAGACATGCTGTCCGACATGCAATCGCATTTCAATTAAGCTCCATGTATTATTGTCTGTGGTTTTACATTTAAACATATGTCCCTATGTAACATGTACATACACACATACGATATAATGATATCAATACATGTTTGGTGTAAAATTGTTGATATTATCGAATTTATGTTCGATATTACATCTCCGAGGATACGAGGTATGGAAATGTTCACAATCATTTATTTTGTTGGTCAATTGAATCATTGCATCTCAAAGTCTATACAGCCTATGTGCGTAATATCCTTAAATTAATGATATGTAACGTCTCATTTTTTTCGTATATTTTGTTACTAATGATAAATGGCTTTATTTTTTTGCCTTGGCACTACTTTTAGGTCATCGTTTGCGTCTATTTTTTGTTTGTTGTAATATTCAACGAATATTGGCGTCAATTTATCTTCTTTTATTTCGTGTATCTGTTTAGACATATCAATGACGCCTATGTATATAAACATAAATATATATATATAGATAAATAATGCAAACTTTGGCATATGATATACAGTACCCTGCTTATATTAATATTATAGCTACTTCGCAAAATTGAGGTGAAGAAAAAAGTAAGTTGTTATATAGCCTGTATTTTGGTCAGTATTGCCAATATAGCACGTTTAGTGCTAGATGTAGGACTTTTTTGACTCGTTAAGCACTTAAAAACTTATCAAGCTCCTAGAACTTTTTTTTAAGATTTTTTTTTAATTTTTGGTTATTTTGGTATAAATAAAAAACAAAAATAGTAAACCGAGAAGTATAGTCGGACGGGCCCGACCACATGATACCCTACATAACTTCCACTGAACTCTATATTTCATGCCTGTGCCATGTTTGCACCGTCTTAATCGAAAAGAGGTCAACATTCTTACCCTAGCATATTTTCCGAATCATGTTTTCGGACACTAAACTGAGAAGTATAGTCGGGCGGGTCCAACCACATGATACCCTACATAACTATACCCTGCACCATAGTATGGAGGGTATATTAATTTTGTCATTATACTTGTAACTCGTCGAAATATTCATTTCCGACTTTATAAAGTATATCGTCATCATAAATGCAAACGGACGTAACTACACCTTTACTAATTTTACAGGAGAAGCAAAAAAACGCTATAAAATCTATAAAAAAAATTTTTAGAGTTTAACCGCATTTATTTTTTGAAAAAAAAATATATTTTTTTTGGTTTTTAAAGGATGTAACTACAAAGGATGTTACTACAACACAACAAAGTGAATAACCAGTGAGCAGAGCAGTATAGTCGGACGGGGCCGACCATGGTTCTATATTCTGAGCCTGGGCAATATTTCGCGATATTTGCACCCTTTTTACCGATTAATAGATCAACAACTCCACATTCTAAGTCTTGCATATTTTCCAAAATGTTTTTTCTTGAAGTGAATTTTTACGCCATAAAATAAAAAACTGATCACTTTAGGTTTTGGTTGATTTGACCCTCCTTGACCATAATCGGAAATTCATGTACAATTTCAAAGCGAGCAGCGCGACATTTCCGTCCTCTAATGGAGTAATAGTAATACTATGCACTTAGTCACCTTTACCTAATTACGTATAACTCCCACATCAGATTACATACAGCCATATAATTGGTATCAATTTGAAGGTCAACCACTCCTCTTGGATATACTATCAACTTCACGGGTATATGTCCTTCAGGAGCAAGTATATACACCCCAGAAATTTTGTAATTTTTCACACAAAAGTCAGGGTCCATTTGACCCTTTAAATAATGACCGATCTTTATCAAAACAGGCATGCTTATTTTTAAGCCTGACCATAACTGCGGCCTCTGGAACGACCAGAAAAAGCGACAAAAATTTAGAATTTGGTCCATTTCATCCCCTAAATATTAACCGATTTTTACCAAAAACAATAGGGGTCTTCATTGAACGGAACCCAACCTACATGCAAAATTTCGTGAAGATTGGTCCATAACTGTGGCCTGTATCGTGTTTACAAATTATAATGGACAGACGGACGGACGGACAGACACACATGTCTAGATAAACTCAGCTAGTCGAGATATGATGATCGGTATACTTAAAGGTGGGTCTAGGACCAATATTTCGCGGCGTTACAAACTTTTGGGGCTGCACAAAGCTATAATACCCTGACAACATAGTTGTGTAGGGTATAATAATTATCCGATTGAGACTAAATTTTGTACAGCGCACAAAATTGAGTCCGGTTCAGAGTTAGACATAGCTCCCACACATATTTTCTTCAGATAATGTGAAAATGGTGCATTAAAGCCCCTATATTTTTTAGATTTGCACGAAATTGAGCATAGCGTACTGAATTGAGTCTAGAGTGATGAGTGTTAAGTTTCGGGAAAATCGGTTCAGATTTCGATATAGCTCCCATCAGGGACGTACGCATAGGGAGACCAAGAGTAACATTAATATAAATTCAGAATTTCTATCTTCAATATTGCGAGCTTTACAGCAGTATAGCTACGTCCGTTTGCATTAATAACCAGAAAGGAAAGTAGTATAGTCGGTCGGGGCCGACCATATGATACCCTACATCGGAATTGAATATTCTTGAGAAGTTAACATAATTTTGCGTTATTAAAATATTTCGTAACAAATTTCCATAAAGGTTAAATTTTAATGGTTCCAAAGGTTCAATTTTTCGGGTAGCTCCCATATAAGGTTACCCCCCAATTTTCGGTATTTTGGGGTTCTTAAGGGCGTTTTTCAACTGAATTCGTTGTAATTTGGTATTTTGTAGTCGTATATGGTAACAAACCCCCCTGCCAAAAATGATTAATATTCACCCCTTTTAGTACAGACTCAATATAACCCCCCTTGTTTATTATATTTTTATGTGTTGGGGATGCCCCCATATTCTAAGACGATTTAGCCATCTGTTGTAATCATTCCGCCTTATAAAGAAACCGTGATAAAAACATCGAACCTTACGATAATGAAATATATGTAAATATAATAGACCAAAATATATTTACATATATTTCTAAATACCTAGTTTTTCTCCGATTGGGACAACATAGCTCCTCTATTTATTTTCGTCAATTTCCATTCAAATTGTGCACCAAATAATTAATATTTGTCCGATGAAGATGGAATTTTGCCCAACGAACTTTTCTGCAGCATCCCGAGTGATGTGTGCCAAAATAGCTTTAAATCGGTTAAGGTTTAGATATAGCTCCGATGTCATACAAAAGGTACACGAGACACGCTAAGTCTGCACAATTAACATGCAAATTTGCCCGAATCCGACAATTCCTCATAATATACAATTTATTCGAATTGTATTAAACTGCGTATGAGCGAATATTTCCATGTCAAAAATCTTGTTTTGATATATCTAATCTACGATTCAAAAACGAAAAAGACGCACAATTCTCCTTTTTTAGTTGTTATACAATTTTTACAAACGTATATTGTCTATTATGTTAATAGTTTTATACTATTTTCCGAAACAATATTCTACGACAAAATGATATTTAGAACTCTGTTCGAATTACTTTTTTCTGTAAAATAATATGTGAGATTTATAGTGTATAGTTTACATACATATACATATATGTTATGCAACATTTTCGCTGTTTGTATGTGCATGCATATGTTTGCAGATAGATGTTCGATATGTGTTATACATAAACCAAATAAATATGAACAAAAATTTCAAATTTCGTTGCCGAAGCCGATGCTGGCCTTAGTCTGGTTATAGCATTAATGGCTTATCTATGTTTTGTCTATCAACAGACGAAAATACAGAAAAAAATAATGTGCCAAAATAAATAATGTTGCTGTGTATTGTTTTTTTTTTTTCAAAGCATGTCTATCTGCCCTCAATATCTTTGTCCACAATTATTCGAATTGAGTTGCAAAATGTGTTATTATAAAAGCGACATATATTTATATTAAACAGTAATGTGAAGCAAACTGTGTACCATATTTTTTTTTTTTTTTAAATAAAGATTGTAATGTTTAGCTCTTTAAAGTAAAGTCGGACGAGGCTGACTTTTTGGTACCCTTCACCACTATGGGTATGCTAAACAGGACTATTAATATGAAATTGGATGAACTAAAATATGTGATATTTATCTAAATAAACATAAACATGTCATTCGTTTGTTACAATGGGCAAAAGTATGTAAATCGACTTCAAACAAATTTGAATAGGACAACCGTTAGGCTATGTCTGTACTTCTAGAAAACGCAACTACATTATTATATGCTCAATTTTTTACGTTTTTTAAAATTTCATGTCAATCTGACAAACATGAGGAGTTTGATGTACCATTTACTTAAAATCCGACGAAAATATATATGGTAGCTATATCCAAATATGAACCGATTTCAACGAAACTTGTCACAGGTTAGGTTATACTAATTTCAGTGCGTTTTGTTCCAATCAGCCACTTGGTACTTCAATTACTTAAAATCCATTGATAATTTATAAGGGAGCTATATCTAAATCTCAACCGATTTCCCCGAAACTTGGAACACATCATTCTGGACTAAATTCAGTACGCTATGCAATATTAGAACTTTGGTACATTATTTACAATAAATCGGAAAAAAATAATTCAATTCGGATTATAAATGCGACCTATACTTTGTTTACAATTTGACACCAACAGACGGACAGGCGGGCAGACGGACGAACAAGCATAAATCGATACAGAAAGTTATATAAAAACCAGTAAGGAAAGTTCAAAAGTCGACTATATGATACCCTTCACCACTATGGGTACATGCAAGACCTGTTAATATCTACAATATCCTGTAGATATAGACATTTCGCATACACCAGTCGGGACCTAATTCAGTACTCTGTGCAAAATTTTGCTTCAATCGGACCAATATTGGGAGTTTGGTGCACAATTTACCTTAAATCGGACGAAACTATATATGGGAGCTATATCTAAATCTGAACCGATTTCAACAAAACTTCGCATTCATCAATGACCTAATTTAGTACGCGGTGCAAAATGTTGTCTCAATCGGACCAATATTGGCAGTATGTTGCTCCATTTACATAAAATCGGACGAAACTATATATAGCATATTTAGATATAAATCTGAACCGATTCCAACAAAATTTCTCATACATCAGTCGGGACCTAATTCAGTACCCTGTGCAAAATATTGCTTTAGTCGGACCACTATTGGGAGTTTGGTGCACTATTTACATGAAATCGGACGAAACTATGCCAAATTTCATACAAATCGGATCATAAATGCGATCTGTACGTTGTTAACAAAAATACATGGACGGACGGACGGACATGCATATATCGACTCAAAAAGTGATTCTATGCATATTCACAAAAGGAACCATGGGTCTATCTCGATTATTTTTGCCTGTTACATACATATGCACAACGACACAATACCCTGTACCACAGTGCGGTGAAGGGTATAGAAAGGTGGTTATAAGGGGACCACCCCTAAAAGGAGGCGAATATTAGTAATTTTTAGGAGGGAGGTTTGTTACCATATACGTCTACAAAAAACCAAATTACAAAGAATTTGGTTGAAAAACGCGATCAAGAACCCCAAAATACCCGAAAAAGTGGACCTATATTTATTATTTTTAGTGGAGATATTTGCTACCTAATAAGAAGTCGATGTACTAAATTAAAGTCAATTCGGTCGAAAAATACGATCAGAATCCCCAAAATACCAAAAATTTGGGAGTATCGTTATATGGGGACCACCAGAAAAACTGGAACTATATTTATAATTTTTAGTGGAATAATTTGGTACACAATAAGAACCGAATGTACAAAATTTCAGAGAATTCAGTTACAAAACGAGCCCAAGAACCCCAAAATACCGAAAACTGGGGGTACCTTTATATAAGGGCTACCCGAAAAAATGGACCTATATTTATAATTTTTTTGTGGGGACATTTAGTACCCAATAAGAACCCAATGTACCAAATTTCAGCGTATTCGGTTGAAAAACGCGCTCAAGAACCTCAATATACCGAAAATGGGGGGTACCCTTATATGGGAGCTATGCCTAAACGTGGACCGATTTTCTCCAATTTCAATAGGGTTCGTCCTTGGGCCAATTAAGTGACCTGTGCCAAATTTCATCCAGATCGGATCATAAATGCGACCTGTACTTTGTTAACAAAAATACATGGACGGACGGACGAACAGACGGACGGACAGACGGACATGCATATTCTCAAAAGGAACCATGTGTCTATCTCGTTTCCTTTTGCCTGTTACAAACATATGCACAAAGACATAATACCCTGTACCACAGAGTGGTGAAGGGTATAATTAAAGACTCTGAAGTTAGGAATTCAAACTACCGAAAATTTATCCGGACCTTTATATAGGGCAAAATTCCAAAAATCGACTGGAGTTCTATGCTTGGGATATACAATATATCGTTAGCTAAAATGCAAAAAGGCGTAACTAACAAAAAATTTATTTTTAAATGAATATTGTGAATGTCAATAAACTACATGTGTTGACAAAGTTTTACACGTCTGCGGCCAAAAAAAGGAGCTTCTATTAACAAAAAACAAGTGGTTTTATAATAATAATAATATAATTGAAAAACAATTTTGTTTTATTTATGTATACATCTGTCAGTGTATTAAAAGTGAACTTAGAAAAATCTTCATTTGACATGTTTGTAGTTTTCATTCAAAACAGTTTTTTGCTTCTCCTACACAATTATGCTTTTGTTAGTTACGCCTTTTTGCATATATAACATAGATGGGATTAGCAAAAAAAAAAAAAAAAAAATAGGTTCATAATTTAAAAGTTCTATTTTTGACCTACGAGCTTTCAACAGACAGCAAAATCGACATTGAATTATCTGCATTATTTAGAGAAAGTACAGCTCATTTTTTAGCACAAGGACGAATCCTATGAAATTTGATTGAGATATAGTTCCTATATATATTTTTATCCGATTCCCAACTCAAAGTAAGTAAATGTCCATGATTATACATTTTTTCTTAATAGTATCCAACATTTCATTTCCACATTCAACCGCAAGCAATTACTCGTGAATATTGAAAATAACCAATAAATCGAACTTTTATTAAAGTTTTACACAAAATGAACACTTAAAGTAGTTTTCCTTCGGTTTTTGTTACATAAAGTGTTCGCTTCGAATGTATCTCCACCGATTCAGCGCAGCAAGCAATTGACCTCCTTGAATGGCAAAGTTTTTGTTTTCATAGTTCTCTGACATCAGAATTGCTTTTGAATTTCATTCTTTCTTTAGTTTAATTTTTGTTTTTTTTTTCGTTTGTATGCATATTCTTCTTTTTGTCCATTTAAACGAGATTGTGGATATGCTTAGAATAACAAACTTTTCAACAACAACAACATCGTAGGGAGGACTAGGAGATGGAGAACGAAATATCAATGAATAAACGATAAGCACTATTCAAGGGAGGGATAAGATGTGCGAACAATCAATACTTACAGCCCCTAAAGCCTACATCCTTCGATTTGAATGGGATATGAAAAGAGATTTTGCAACTGTTTGCCATGGTTGAGGAAAAATGAAAAATAAATAAATGTAGATTTCCTTGACTGGGACCAGACAAACAGGAAATAAAGGTGACACTAGAAGCACTTAAACTTTTCTATTGTATTGAAAAATAATGGATTTTATTTTTAGAAGTTTTTGGAAAAGTTATCTAAATGAACTGTTGTGGTTTTGTTACAAGGTGAGGTTTTCCATGCAATAAGGTTATTACCGCCACATTTTTTAAGGATTTTGAAGGTTTGAACCGTATGTAGCAACCTAAATGGGTGTAATGGCATTACAGGTTGATGACAGGTGATACAATTTTTTACAGAAAATCTTGAATATAGGTATATTCGATCTCAGGATCATAATTTGTCATTTCGGATTTTTGGTGAGTGACCCATATATTTGCAGAAACTTTGGATTTAAGTCCATATAATCAAGGTATGGCTTGTTTTTCATGAATCCGTGTATTTGGTGTTTCCTTTTCTCAGGGAATACAAATATATCCCATTTTCAATACCAAACATTCTAGGAAGAGGAATGTATATGCAAAATTTCAAACCTGTATCTTAAATATTGCGAGCTCTCTCATGATTTCAGCAAATGTTAGATAATGAAAGTTCAAAAGGTAAGTAAGGAAAGTTACAAAATTCGGACGGGGCCGACTATATGATATCCTTCACTACTTTGGGTACATACAAGAGATACTCCTGTACAAGAGATACACCAGTAAATAGTACAAGCGATAGTTATTTGGTACACCACTTAGACAAAATCGGATGATAATATATATGGAAGCTACATCTAAAAAAATTTCATGTAAATCGAACAGACACAGACTCCTCCATTTGCACAAATTCGGAGAAAAATATATGTGGGAGCAATATCTACATCTGAACCGATTTCAATAACAGAATATCGTGAAAATAGAACTGAATATACAGTTTACCATTTACATAAAATTATACTGAAGTATGTATGTGAGCTATATTTAAATCTTAGCTGACTTCAAACTTAACAAAAAGCTTTTTAGACTAAATTCCATACCCGATGCTAAATATCGTGAATATAGAACGAACATAGCCTAATCGGTGCACCATTTACCTAAAATCGAATGAAAATGTTGTTATTATTATTTTTTGTAAATTATTTAAAACAGTTTTGGTCGATTTTTAGTTCCTGGACGACGTTACGACTGCTATCGGCCAGACCGAACTTTGGATACCCTCCACCATAGGAATACTTACAGTTACGTGAAATGAAAATATGGGGAACATACCAAAAAGTGGACCTATAACGACATTTCTACCAATCGATTGTTGCAAGCCATAATGTAGACCAAATACAAATATCGGAAATTTCAAAGGGAGTTTTTCCTAAAAACTCAAAACCCTAAAATTTGGACCTATATTATCAACGCATGCAATTTACAGGACAAAGTTATATGATGCATACCTAAAGCGGGATAAATATTGAGAAAATTGTATAAGAATTAGGGAATATTTGCCGATTTTCTAATATAAAGGGTTATGCGTAATTAAGGACCGATATAACTCAAGGAAACGAGATAGGCACACGTTTTCTCTTGAAAGTATGCATATAATTACTTTCTGAGTTGATTTTTGCATGTCCGCCCGTCTGTCTGCCCATATTAAATTGTAATCAAAGTACAGGTAGCATTTTTGATCCAAATTGGATAAATTTGGACCAGTTCATTTTTTGGCCATAGGACGAACCCAATTGAAAATGGGGAAAATCGGTTTAGATATAGCTTCTATAGCTTCTATTTTAAACAGTGCACCAAAGACCCAAATTTAAGCCGATTGGTTTTATATAGGGACTATGCCCAAAAGCGGGCTGATATAGTCATTCTCGAACCTGACCTATTAGCTTTTATCTCAATATCCTCCAAAGGAAGAATGATTATAACAGATACATAAGTCGACTAAATCTTACAATTCCATACTATGTAGGGTATAAATGGACAATTTCGAGTAAACCATATCCCCCAAAAACCCGAACTAGTGAATTATTTTAAATATATATATATATATATAATATTTTGTTGAGAGATTTGATATCTATTAAGAACTCAAAATACAAAATTACACGCAATTCGGCGAAAATATCCGGTCAAAACCCCACAAAAACTAAAAATTGGGTGGTACCCTTATATGGGGGCTACCAGAAAAAGTGGACCTATATTTAAAACTCTTAGTTGGGAAATATGCTATCCAATAGGAATAGCTGTACCAAATTTCAGCGAATTTGGTTGAAAAACGCGCTCAAGAACCCCAAAATACCAAAAATTGAGGGGTAGCCTTATATGGGAGCTGTGCCTAAACGTGGACCGATATAGCCCATCATCGAACTTGACCTGCCTGCAGACAAAAGATTTATCCCAATTCCTTTAGACGCTAGAATGATTAAAACAGACGGACAGACGGACCGACAGTAGTGCTTAGATCGTCTTAGAATTTTGCGCTGATCAAGAATATATATAGGGGAGACTGGGGCACCTTCGGCATCGGGGCACCTTCGGCAATCGCGTTTTCGATATGAAGCTCTCACCGTACATCACTAGTTTCGATACATAGGTATCGAATATCGAAATTAATAACTGACACAAAGTTTGAAATTTCTAGCTAATAAGCTTATTTATGCCATATTCTGACGGGCATTCGAACAACGTAGTTCGCTCTCAGAATTACGTACACGAATTAACCCGTTCATACAACACTATTCTTAATTCATGTTATCCGAGTTTTTTATTTCAAACTTTTTGTTTCTTGTTTTACACCAAAATTTTAACATATTTGTGTGAATCGCATATGGATCTAAATAAAACAAGTGAAAAAGCGGTAAGTTCGGCCGGGCCGAACTTTGGATACCCTCCACCATAGTTATATTGACAGGTACTATAAATGAAAATATAGGGAACATACCAAAAAGTGGACCTATACCGACATTTCTAAAAACGGATTATGTAAACCATAATAAAAATTTTAGAAATTTTTAAAGGATAATTATACCCTCAGCCTTATGGCTAATGAGGGTGTATACACTTTAACACGATGAAAATGTGTCTCATTGAAATATTGGTTCTAGTCCATGGTCCATGTTTCTTTGGACCAAATTTGTTTCAGAAAATTTAGATTTCATCCGAACTTTGCCCATCTCATTATTTCTTCCAAGCTTAGTTCAAATTCGAAGCTGGGGGATATTGGTCCACTCCTTCTGGTACCTCCCACACAGGAGCTAGGCCTAAATGCTGGTTTTAGTTCATATATAGTTCATTATCGAACCTTACGTTCTCATTTTTTTATCTCTCTATCCTCCGCAGGTGAAATGATTACAAAAGAGTCTTAGAACCAAACTCAAAATGCGGAACAAATCAGATAACTATTTTAATATTAAACAAGTGAAAAAGCGGTAAGTTCGGCCGGGCCGAACTTTGGATACCCTCCACCATAGTTATATTGACAGGTACTATAAATGAAAATATAGGGAACATACCAAAAAGTGGACCTATACCGACATTTCTAAAAACGGATTATGTAAACCATAATAAAAATTTTAGAAATTTTTAAAGGATAATTATACCCTCAGCCTTATGGCTAATGAGGGTGTATACACTTTAACACGATGAAAATGTGTCTCATTGAAATATTGGTTCTAGTCCATGGTCCATGTTTCTTTGGACCAAATTTGTTTCAGAAAATTTAGATTTCATCCGAACTTTGCCCATCTCATTATTTCTTCCAAGCTTAGTTCAAATTCGAAGCTGGGGGATATTGGTCCACTCCTTCTGGTACCTCCCACACAGGAGCTAGGCCTAAATGCTGGTTTTAGTTCATATATAGTTCATTATCGAACCTTACGTTCTCATTTTTTTATCTCTCTATCCTCCGCAGGTGAAATGATTACAAAAGAGTCTTAGAACCAAACTCAAAATGCGGAACAAATCAGATAACTATTTTAATATTAAAAAAGGGGGTTATATGGGGACTACCCCAAAAAGGGGGTGCATATTAATAATTTTTTGTAGGGAAATTTGTTACCATATATGACTACAAAATACCAAATTTCAGGGAATTCGGTTGAAAAACGTGCTCAAGAACCTCAAAATAGCGAAAATTGGGGGAACTCTTATATGGGGGCTACCGGAAAAAGTGGACCTATATTTATAATTTTTAGTGGGGAGATTTGGTACCCCATAAGAACCCAATGTACCAAATTTCAGCGAATTTGGTTGAAAACCGCGCTCAAGAACCCTAAAATACCGAAAATTGGGGGGTGCCCTTATATGGGGGCTACCCGAAAAAATTGACCTATATTAATAATTTTTAGTATAGAGATTTGCTACCCAATAAGAACTCAAAGTACCGAATTTCAGCGAATTCGGTAGAAAAATGCGATCAAACCCCCCAAAATACCTCAAAATTGGGGGTACCCTTATATGGGGGCTATCCGAAAATATGGACCCATATTTATAATTTTCAGTGGAAAGATTTGCTACCCAATACGAACTCAATATACCAATTTTGAGCGAATTCAGTTGAAAAACGCGCTCAAGAACCTCAAAATACCGAAAATTGGGGGGTACCCTTATATGGGGGCTATCCGAAAATATGGACCCATATTTATAATTTTCAGTGGAAAGATTTGCTACCCAATACGAACTCAATATACCAAATTTGAGCGAATTCAGTTGAAAAACGCGCTCAAGAACCTCAAAATACCGAAAATTGGGGGGTACCCTTATATGGGAGCTATGCCTAAACGTGGACCGATAAAGCCCATCTTCGAACTTGACCTGCCTGCAGACAAAAGACGACTCTATGCAAAATTTTGGCGATCTATCTCAATTCGTTTAGACGCTAGAGTGATTACAACAGACAGACGGACAGACAGACAGACAGACGGACAGACGGACAGACGGACAGACGGACATGCTTAGATCGTCATAGAATTTTACGCTGATCAAGAATATATATACTTTATAGGGTCGGAAATGATTATTTCGATGCGTTACAAACGGAAAAACAAAACTAATATACCCTCCATACTATGGTGGAGGGTATAAAAAGGGGGTTATATGGGGACTACCCCAAAAAGGGGGTGCATATTAATAATTTTTTGTAGGGAAATTTGTTACCATATATGACTACAAAATACCAAATTTCAGGGAATTCGGTTGAAAAACGTGCTCAAGAACCTCAAAATAGCGAAAATTGGGGGAACTCTTATATGGGGGCTACCGGAAAAAGTGGACCTATATTTATAATTTTTAGTGGGGAGATTTGGTACCCCATAAGAACCCAATGTACCAAATTTCAGCGAATTTGGTTGAAAACCGCGCTCAAGAACCCTAAAATACCGAAAATTGGGGGGTGCCCTTATATGGGGGCTACCCGAAAAAATTGACCTATATTAATAATTTTTAGTATAGAGATTTGCTACCCAATAAGAACTCAAAGTACCGAATTTCAGCGAATTCGGTAGAAAAATGCGATCAAACCCCCCAAAATACCTCAAAATTGGGGGTACCCTTATATGGGGGCTATCCGAAAATATGGACCCATATTTATAATTTTCAGTGGAAAGATTTGCTACCCAATACGAACTCAATATACCAATTTTGAGCGAATTCAGTTGAAAAACGCGCTCAAGAACCTCAAAATACCGAAAATTGGGGGGTACCCTTATATGGGGGCTATCCGAAAATATGGACCCATATTTATAATTTTCAGTGGAAAGATTTGCTACCCAATACGAACTCAATATACCAAATTTGAGCGAATTCAGTTGAAAAACGCGCTCAAGAACCTCAAAATACCGAAAATTGGGGGGTACCCTTATATGGGAGCTATGCCTAAACGTGGACCGATAAAGCCCATCTTCGAACTTGACCTGCCTGCAGACAAAAGACGACTCTATGCAAAATTTTGGCGATCTATCTCAATTCGTTTAGACGCTAGAGTGATTACAACAGACAGACGGACAGACAGACAGACAGACGGACAGACGGACAGACGGACAGACGGACATGCTTAGATCGTCATAGAATTTTACGCTGATCAAGAATATATATACTTTATAGGGTCGGAAATGATTATTTCGATGCGTTACAAACGGAAAAACAAAACTAATATACCCTCCATACTATGGTGGAGGGTATAAAAAAGGGGGTTATATGGGGACTACCCCAAAAAGGGGGTGCATATTAATAATTTTTTGTAGGGAAATTTGTTACCATATATGACTACAAAATACCAAATTTCAGGGAATTCGGTTGAAAAACGTGCTCAAGAACCTCAAAATAGCGAAAATTGGGGGAACTCTTATATGGGGGCTACCGGAAAAAGTGGACCTATATTTATAATTTTTAGTGGGGAGATTTGGTACCCCATAAGAACCCAATGTACCAAATTTCAGCGAATTTGGTTGAAAACCGCGCTCAAGAACCCTAAAATACCGAAAATTGGGGGGTACCCTTATATGGGGGCTACCCGAAAAAATTGACCTATATTAATAATTTTTAGTATAGAGATTTGCTACCCAATAAGAACTCAAAGTACCGAATTTCAGCGAATTCGGTAGAAAAATGCGATCAAACCCCCCAAAATACCTCAAAATTGGGGGTACCCTTATATGGGGGCTATCCGAAAATATGGACCCATATTTATAATTTTCAGTGGAAAGATTTGCTACCCAATACGAACTCAATATACCAATTTTGAGCGAATTCAGTTGAAAAACGCGCTCAAGAACCTCAAAATACCGAAAATTGGGGGGTACCCTTATATGGGGGCTATCCGAAAATATGGACCCATATTTATAATTTTCAGTGGAAAGATTTGCTACCCAATACGAA
>NW_026882181.1:0-38334 GCF_032173495.1 Musca vetustissima | reverse complement strand
GAATGTATGTAATTGAAATAATGCAAACATATGTTTTTGCATATTATATACATTTTTGGATGATGGTTTTTTGGCTAGCAAAGAAAGTTGTTGATTTGGATCGCTCTCTTTTCTATTGGACAGCCGAGCGATCAACAGCATCTTTGCATGAGAAGGCGAAGTAACCTTTTGTAATAAAATCTTTTCTTGGAAAATAAATAAATAAATTCTGTGCAACCCTCGTTTGCTTGAAAAAGAAAAATTACTTTGTTTTTCTTAAATACTTTTCATAAGCAAACAGGGAATAACTCAACAGGGTGGTACCCCGAGCTGCCCTACCGCTAACATCTATCCAGAATCTGTAGGGCCACGGTGTCATAAGGAACACATACGGCGGTCCTTCGAGAGGGTTATGTATTGACAGTTTTACCCCCAGGAAAAGAACCGCTGGTCATGATCGTCGTCAGAGGCAGAAAATATGGCCAACGCCTGGTTGTCGTTGGTCCTTGGGCGTGGGGGACAGAGATCCCCAATATATATCAGCTCGACGACATCCTCCACCTCGACGTCATCCTCCTCCTCGACATCATCATCATCGACGTCCCGATCGCCCCTACAATCACCCTCCTCGGTGATCTCGGTGATGAGCCACTTAGGTTCTTAAACTGCTAAATTAAAAAAAAAATAATTTTGCCGAAATTTTTCGAGTTAGATCTATTATTGACATGGTCCCGGCCGAACTTTAAGGCTATTTTGTTTAAATATATTCTGAAATTTTTATACCCTTCACCACGCTGTGGTACAGGGTATTATGTCTTTGTGCATATGTTTGTAACAGGCAAAAATAATTGAGATAGACCCATGGTTCCTTTTGAGAATATGCATAGAATCACTTTCTAAGTCGATTTATGCATGTCCGTCCGTCCGTCTGTCCGTCTGTCTGTCTGTCCATGTTAAATTGTAAACAAAGTACAGGTCGCATTTATGATCCGAATTGGATGAAATTTGGCATAGGTCACTTATTCGGCCCAAGGACGAACCCTATTGAAATTGGGAAAAATCGGTTCAGATTTAGATATAGCTCCCATATATATATTTAACCGATTTAATGTAAACGGTCCCTATATATCTTTCGATCTGCACGAAATTTGGTACAGGCTAATCATTTAGGCCTATAATGATGTCTGCCAATTTTCGTGAAAATCGGTCCAGATTTAGATATAGCTCCCATATATAGTTTCGTCCGATTTCATGTAAATGGTGCCCCTAAGTCCCTATATATCTTTTGATTTGTACGAAATTTGGCATAACGTACTGAATTAAGCCTAGAGTAATGTCTGCCAAGTTTCGTGAAAATCGGTCCAGATTTAGATATAGCTCCCATATATAGTTTCGTCCGATTTCATACAAATGGTGCCCCAAAGTCCCTATATATCTTTTGATTTGCACGAAATTTGGCATAACGTACTGAATTAAGCCTAGAGTGATGTCTGGCAATTTTCGTGAAAATCGGTCCAGATTTAGATATAGCTCCCATATATAGTTTCGTCCGATTTCATGTAAATGGTGCCCTAATGTTCTTATATATCTTTCGATTTGCACGAAATTTGGTATAACGTACAGAATTGAGCCAAGAATGATGTCTGCCAAGTTTCGAGAAAATCGGTCCAGATTTAGATATAGCTCCCATATATAGCTTCGTCCGATTACATGTAAATGGTGCACCAAAGCCCCTATATATCCTTCGATTTGCACGAAATTTGGCATAACGTACTTAATTGAGCCCAGAATGATGTCTGCCAAGTTTCGAGAAAATCGGTCCAGATTTAGATATAGCTCCCATATATAGTTTCGTCTGATTTCATGTAAATGGTGCCCTAATGTTCTTATATATCTTTCGATTTCCACGAAATTTGGTATAACGTACTGAATTGAGCCTAGAATGATGTCTGCCAAGTTTCGAGAAAATCGGTCCAGATTTAGATATAGCTCCCATATATAGCTTCGTCCGATTACATGTAAATGGTGCACCAAAGTCCATATATATCCTTCGATTTGCACGAAATTTGGCATAACGTACTTAATTGAGCCCAGAATGATGTCTGCCAAGTTTCGAGAAAATCGGTCCAGATTTAGATATAGGTCCCATATATAGTTTCGTCCGATTACATGTAAATGGTGCACCAAAGTCCCTATATATCCTTCGAGGTGCACGAAATGTGGCATAACGTACTTAATTGAGCCCAGAATGATGACTGCCAAGTTTCATGAAAATCGGTCCTGATTTAGATATATCTTCCATATATAGTTTCGTCCGATTTCATGTAAATGGTGCCCAAAGTCCCTATATATCTTTTGATTTGCACGAAATTTGGTACAGCCTAATCATTTAGGCCTAGAATGATGTCTGCCAAGTTTCGTGAAAATAGGTCAAGATTTACATATAGCTCCCATATATAGTTTCGTCCGATTTCATGTAAATGGTGCACCAAAGTCCATATATATCCTTCGATTTGCCCGAAATTTGGCATAACGTACTGAATTGAGTCTAGAATGATGTCTGCCAAGTTTCGTGAAAATCGGTCCAGATTTCTATATAGCTCCCACATATAGTTTCGTCCGATTTCATGTAAATGTTGCACCAAAGTCCCTATATATCTTTCGTTTTGCACAAAATTTGGCATAACGTACTGAATTGAGCCTAGAGTGATGTCTGCGTTGTTTCGTGAAAATCGGTCCAGATTTAGATATAGCTCCTTTTTATTATAGGTTGATTTTAAGTAATTGACGTACCAAGAACCAATAGGAACAAAACGTTCTGAAATTAGTCTAACCTTCTGTCACAAGTTTGTTTGAAATCGCTTAATATTTGGATAGAGCTTCCATATATATTTTCGCCCGATTTCAAGTAAATTGGGCATCAAACTCCTCATGTTAGTCAGTTTGACATCAAATTTTGCACAACGTACAAAATTGAGCATAGAATTATGTAGTTGCGTTTTCTAGAAGTACAGACATAGCCCAACGGATGACCCATTTATATTTGTTTGAAGTCGATTTACATACTTTATGGATAGATCTACGTAGATTAACATTTAGATAAATATCACATATTTTATTTCATCCAATTTCATGCTAATAGTCCAGTTTAATATACCCATAGCGGTTAAGGGTATCATATAGTCGGCCCCGTCCGACTTTACTACTTTCCTTACTGGTTTTGTGCATATGTTTGTAACATGCAAAAATATCGAGATAGACCCATGGCTCCTTTTGAGAATATGCATAGAATCACTTTTTGAGTCGATTTAAGCTCGAAATTTGGCACAGCGTAGCAAATTAGGTCTAGAATGATGTGTGTAAAGTTGCCTGAAAATCGGTTCAGATTTATATATAGCTCCCACATATACTTTCGTCAGATTTAATGTAAATGGTGCACCAAAGTCCCTATATATCTTTCGATTTGCTCGAAATTTGGCACAGCGTAGCAAATTAGGTCTAGAATGATGTGTGTTAAGTTTCCTGAAATCGGTTCAGATTTAGATATAGCTTCTATATCTGACCAAATGAACAATTTAGTATCGGTTGCAGAATGACGTGTTTATGGTTCCAATTTCATTTTACTGGTCCTTTAAAAATGCGACTTCTGTTAGGATTCATCTGTTGAATATACTCAAAGTGGTGAAGGGTATCATATAGTCGGCCCCGTTCGACTTTACTACTTTCCTTACTGGTTTAACATGGAACATCAAACTAATAGCGTGAAACATAGGTGAAATCGAAAAACGTCAAAATTTTGAAGTGAAACCAAAAATACCGAATATTAACAAAAATAAAAGTGCTAAAAAGGTGCTAGATTACTTTTTTCGGTGCTAATCGAGTTCAAAAAGTGCTAAATCTAGCACTAAAAGTGCTAAATTGGCAACACTGATCGCAAGTTCCATGTCAATGTTATATAACATTTTTCAAATAAAAATTGTATTCACAAAAAAATTAAATTTTGATTTTGACCTCATGTCATTTGTAAACTGTGACCCACTCTTACTGGAGTAAATGAACTTTTTGCTAAAAAATTGGATTTCTAGCCTATAGTGCGATTTTAAGGAAACTTACCAAGCATCACTACAGACATAATTTGGAAGTCTATCAAAGTATCTCTGCTCTTACTATTCTTCGATATTAAAATACTTTAAAATAAATTTTATTTAAAATTATCTTTTAAATTATTTGAAACAATAATAAAGTTTAGCACTTATGTATGTATTATACATAATATTTTATTCACAGTTCATTGAACTGTAATCGGTGGCTTCAAACAAATAAAGTAATTGTGCGTGTCAAACGCAGCAAATATCGTCTGTCCAACTAAAGCTTTCAACACTGCGGTTGGCAGAGTTCTTTTCCAACAGGAAAATCTTAAAAAGTGTGTGTGTGTGTTTGTTTCGCAACAAGTTATTTATTACCTTTTCTTTAAAGATTTCTTGTGGCCATTAAAAATTTTATTTATTTACTAGCGAAATGTCCGCTACTTCTTGAATGGAAATGGAATACAAAACAAATAAATAATATTTAATATTGATACTGTGAATATTGTATAATTTGTTGTACTATAATTCCGAATGTCACCTCTATTCCTACATCTAATATCAAGTTTATTACCATTAGTACTCTTCACACATATAAGCATTAATTTCCGGAATCTCTTTCTTTTGTAAAATTTAAAATTTTTGTACCCCTAAGTACGAATTTCCATGACTACTTTAATCGAAAAGTCAACAGTAATTTTTATTTCAAATTTTTACATTTTAGCTCTATCCATTCACCAGACTGTACCGTAGTCGTGCTCATAAGTACGAATTTCCAAAACCAAATCAAAATAGTACTAATTTTAGTACCATTTGTTACTTTTCTTACATACACGAATGCATTTCCAAAACTACTTTATGTTTCAATACTACACTACAACAGTAATTTGATTTCTATTTTTAGCTCGATCTAATCTAAATTATTCCATTTAGTACACAGTATTACGAATTGTCAAAATTGCCTCCACATTCAAACAGTAATTATACCCTTCACCACACTGTGGTACAGGGTATTATGTCTTTGTGCATATGTTTGTAACAGGCAAAAGGAATCAATATAGACCCATGGTTCCTTTTGAGAATATGTATATAATCACATTTTAAGTCGATTTATGCATGTCGGTCCGTCTGTCTGTCCATGTAAAATTGTAAACAAAGTACAGGTCGCATTTATTATCCGAATTGGATGTAATTTGGCATACGTCACTTACATGGCCCAAGGACGAGATATAGTTCCCATATATATTTTCGTCCGATTAAGGTAAATGGTGCACCGAAGTCCTTATATATCTTTTGATTTGCACGAAATTTGGCACAACGTACTTAATTAAGCCTAGAATGATGTGTGCTAAGTTTCATAAAAATCGGTTCAGATTTATATATAGCTCCCATATATATTTTCGTCCGATTTAAGGTAAATGGTGCACCAAAGTCCTATAAATCTTTCGATTTGCACGAAATTTGGCCCAGCGTACTTAATTAAGCCTAGAATGGTGTGTGCTAAGTTTCATAAAAATCGGTTCAGATTTATATATAGCTCCCATATAAATGGTGCACCAAACTCCTCATGTTTATCATATATGTATCCAAATAATCAACGGGTATCCGATTGATATATGCTTTAAATTGATTTACATAATTTTGTCCCATTGAAAAGAATCGACTCTATATCTGAAATGAAAAATTTAGTATAGGTTGCAGAAAGACATGTTTATGGGTCCAATTTCATTTTACTGGTTCTTCAAAAATGCGACGTCTGTTAAGATTAATCTGTTGCATATAGCCAAAGTGGTGAAGGGTATCATATAGTCGGCCCCGTCCGACTTTACTACTTTCCTTACTGGTTACAATTTGATTTTGTGTGAACGGATAGAACTAGAATTCTGAATTTTGAGGAGTAGGATTGAAGCAGTTAATTAATTCGTACTTATGGGAACAAAAATTACTAAATGGTACCAAATATTGTACAATTTGATTTTGGGTGACAGAGCTGGAATTCATAAATTTGGGATTAAAACCAGTAAGGAAAGTGGTAAAGTCGGACGGGGCCGACTATATGATACCCTTCACCACTTTGGGTAAATTCAACAGATGAGTCTTAACAGACGTCGCATTTTTGATTTTCACGAAACTTAACACACATCATTCTAGACTCTATTCAGTACGCTGTACCAAATTTCGTGGTAATCGAAAGGTATATAGAGATTTTGGTGCACCATTTTTCTTAAATCAGACGAAAATATATATGGCAGTTATATCTAAAAAGATATTTAGGGACATTGGTGCACCATTTACCTTAAATCGGACGCAACTATATATGGGAGCTTTACTAAATCTGGACCGATTTTCACGAAACTTGGCACACATAAATCTAGGCTCAATTCAGTTCGTAGTTCCGAATTTGGTTCAAATCGAAAGATATATAAGGACTTTGTTGCACCATTTACATGAAATCGGACGAAACTATATATGGGAGCTATATCTAAATCTGGACCGATTTTCACGAAACTTGGCAGACATCATTCTAGACCTAAATGATTAGGCTGTACCAAATTTCGTGCAAATCGAAAGATATATAGGGACCGTTTTCATTAAATCGGTTAAATATATATATATGGGAGCTATATCTAAATCTGGACCGATTTTTCCCAATTTCAATAGGGTTCGTCCTTGGGCCGAATAAGTGACCTATGCCAAATTTCATCCAATTCGAATGATAAATGCGACCTGTACATTGTTTACAATTTAACATGGACAGACGGACGGACAGACGGACGGACGGACATGCATAAATCGACTTAGAAAGTGATTCTATGCATATTCTCAAAAGGAACCATGTGTCTATCTGGTTTTCTTTTGCCTGTTACAAACATATGCACAAAGACATAATACCCTGTACCACAGTGTGGTGAAGGGTATAACAAATATATTTCCATTTAGTACATATAGGTACGAACCTACCTCCATATCTCAATTATACGCTCAAACAGCAATCAATATACCAAAATTAAAATTGTACTAAATTTATTATAACTTAGTACCCTTATGTACTTATTTCCTAAACTACCTCAAATCTACACTCCAACAATAACTACAATTCCCCTATTTCAAGATTCTAACCCTATCTGTCCTCTCTCCGTTACCCAAATCCAAATTGTACCAAATATTGTACCATTTAGTACTTTTCATACGCACAAGTAAGAATATCTAAAACTACCTTAATCTTACTTTCAAATAGTAATCGCAAGATTTGATACAATTCTGTACTTTTCATACCAATATTCCACAACTTCTTCAATCCTGCATTCGGACAGTAATCTTAGTGGCAACTTTCAGGATTCCAGTTCTACCCATTCACCAAAGTCCAAATTGTACCAAATTTAGTACTTTTACTTCAGTCATCCACTCCAATAATAATCTTAAGTCCACATTTAAGAATTCGAACTTTCTCCATTCACCAACATCCAAATTGTACACATTTTAGTACTACTTATTAAATTTCGTAACTGTAACTTTAATCATAAATTTCAGAATCTCAGCGCTATCCATTCACATAGGTCCAATTTGTACCATATTTAATACCATTTAGTACCTTTCGTACTTATAACTTACAAGAATTTCCAACACAACCTCAATGCTGTACTCTAAAAGTAATTTTAATTCCAAATATAAATTTTCCATCACTTCCCGTTCATTCAAATGTAAAATTTACCAAATTTAGTACCATTTAGTACACATAATTACGATTTTTCAAATTACATCCATTTATCAACCCTACACTCCAAAAGTAATTTAAATTCCAAATTCTGGAGTATAGTTCTAACCGTTCATACATAATCAAGTTGTGCGAAATATAATACCATTTAGTACATATAGGTACTATACTCCCATATCTCAATTCTAAACTCCAACAGCAACCATTATTTAAAATTGTAGGTTTCTACCTCTCTCCGTTAAGCCAATACCAAATTGTGCCAAATCTAGTGCCGTTTAGCACTTTTAGTACACATAAATACGGATTTCCAATGCTGACTCTGTAGCTCAATCCTCAACAATAATCTTAATATCAAATTTCAGGTTTTCAGCTCTACCCGTTCACCATTCAAACTGTACTAAATTTAGTACCATTAAGTACTATTCAATATAATCTAACTTGTACCAAATTTCGTACTAATTTGTACTTTTCATACACATAAGTGCGAATTATTAAGGGGACCCCCCCATTCTCGGGGTCAAAATTTTTTTATTTAATTCGATTCTACACTAATTCAAGAACGTCTCTACAAAATTTCAAGTGAAAATCTCAAGAACTCTTGAAGATATCTATAGTCTAAAGTGACGGCTAAAGGGCTTCTCAAACTTTAAACGCGTTTTTCTCTTTTGCGAATGGCGGGCACGATAACTCAAAAACTAATAACCCAATCGATTCCAAATTTTTACACGTTTTTCTGTGAGTGTATAGCTATGGTATGAACAAGGATAAAGTCAATCGGTGAAGATCTTCCTTATAACAAAATTTTTTTGTAAATTATTTTTCTTCTCTTTTAAATCTTCAAATATATATGTGCAAAGTTACAAACCTTAATAAGCATTGATATTGATTTACCAGCCCATTGAAAATTATGAAAAATTAAAATAGAGAATGGGTGGGGTTCCCCTAAAACAATTTCCATACTTCAACACCATTTCCCAACCTGTATATCTTATACATTTCCGAGATTATAGCTATATATGTTCAATATATAGAATTAGAACTAAATTTAGTAATGCTTAGTACTTTTAGTACACTTATAGATCGAATTTTCAAAAACCCTTTTGTACATTTTTCTAACATTCCATCGGTGACCCACATTCCAAATTACAGAATTCTTGCTCTTAACGTTCGCCTAATACAAAGGGTACAATATTTGGTGCACTTTAGTACTTTTCGTACAGTTCTAGTTCGATTTTCCAAAATCCCAGCCTTATCTCACCAACAACAACCCACACTCAAAATTTCAAGGTTCTAGTTTTCGCCGTTTCGTCTGGGCGACGATCTGTCAGTCAGTCACTCACTCACTTAACACTAAGCTCTTTTATTTATATAATAGATTTGTTCTGTACATAGTTTGTAGACCAATAAAAAAACAACCCTTATATGGGAGCTATGCCTAAACGTGGACCGATATATCCCATCTTCGAACTTGACCTGCCTGCAGACAAAAGACAACCCTATGCAAAATTTCAGCACCCTATCTCAATTCCTTCAGTAGATTACAAAAGACGGACAGACGGATATGGCTAGATCGACATAGACTTTTACCCTGATCAAGAATATATATACTTTATAGGGTCGGAAATGAATATTTCGATGAGTTACAAACGGAATGACAAAATTAATATACCCTCCAAACTATGGTGGAGGGTATAAAAATAAACTATAAACCAGTGAGCCGAGCAGTATAGTCGGACGGGGCCGACCATACGATACCCTAAACAACTACCACGGAACTCAAACTTTCTGCGGATGTGTATTCCGAGCTTGGGCAACATTTCGTGATATTTGCTCCTTCTAGCCCTAGAGGTCAACAGCACCTCTTCCTTACACTGACATATTTTCCGAATATCACTCATATTCAGTACAGCGCTTCTAGTTAATTGTCCAGACTCCCTTCACCGTGGGTTGTGTTGTGATTTTTGTCTTATTATTGGCTCGACTCGAAAAAGTACAAAACAATTAAGTATTCGGTCCACTTCATCCCATAAGTGTAATCTGACCATCACCAAAAGTTATATGCGTTGTCCTTGACCATAACTAGAACCTCATGGAAAATTTCAAAGCCAGGGTCCATTTGACCCGCTAAATATTAACCGATCTTTATCAAACCAGGGATGCTTATTCTTTGGTCCGATTCCCTTCTCCATGTAAAATTTCGCGATGTTCGGACCATAATTACGGCCTCTGGAGAAAACCCGAAAAAATTAAGTATTTGGTCCATTTCATCCCACAAATATTAACCGATATTTACCAAAAACTATAGGGGTCTTCATTGGAAGAACCATCCTACATGCAAAATTCCAAAAGTCCATAACAGTGGCCTGTATCGTGTTTACAAATTATAATAGACAGACGGACGGGCGGACGAACACACAAGTCTAGATCGACTCAGCTAGTCGAGATATGACGATCGGTATACTTAAAGGTGTGTCTAGGACCAATATTTCGCGGCGTTACAAACTTTTGGGGCTGCACAAAGCTATAATACCCTGACAACATAGTTGTGTAGGGTATAAAAATACCTTCGGGGTAGATCCGGCATTTTGAAGTGGGCACATCCGGCCATACACAGAGAGTGCAATTTTATTTCCTTAAATTTTTTTGAGTTTGTCTTTAAAAATATAGTTTAGTATGGTTCGAAATTATATATAGGCAATATTTTTAACATAGCTGAAGCGGAGGTTCACCCCTTTATAACTCGGGAATTACTTAAGTATATGAAAAAAGTGAATAGTTTTGGGTTAATTGGTCTGTCATTGCAAACTGTTCATGATATTGACCTCCAAACTTTATTTTGGTGGAAGCGGTGTCTACTTTAATGTAAAAAAATGTGTAAAAACAGGTTGAGGCGAACCAGTTTTCTTATGTTCTGTATCGTCCGTCCAAAACACGAAATTTGGCAAAAAATGTTTTTGAAAATATCGCGGATTTATTTGCGTTTTCTGTGGATCATTTCCGCTTCAATAAATGAACTTATACGAATTTTGATCTTTTTCAAAAAAAAAACTTTAAAAACTTCAGCCGAAAGAGAGATGCACCCAATTTATCTCAAAAATAGTGTGAGCTGGCACATCCATGGTTCTTAATGGACCACATTGATCTATACCAAACAGCATGCGCATCAAATTATTTTGAGAATTACACGATTTAGACGCAATTTAAAATTTATATTTCATAATATTATTTTATTTTAAGATTTATTCCTATTTATAGAACCCCAAGATTTATCGGAAGGGTCTTGATATAACCTGCAAGGAGTATACTTATACATAAAAAGTGATTATTATATATGTCAATTTTTTCGGCGAAATTCGGGTAAAATAGCAGAATAAACCCAATATTTTTTTCTGAAATTTATTGTATAAAATTAAAAAAATAAATATGATGACATTATTTTTTCGAACCAAAAACAAATATTTTTCCTCAACATCTTGTTTTGTTGTCGCTGTGATTTACAAACCGCTACACGGACTTGTGTGAATTTGATATCATTTGATTCATCATGGTGTTTAGATTATATAGATATTTTTACATTAATTTTTAGGTATTAATATCATGAAAATATTGATGTAATCTCCTATATTTTTATTATTTTTCACATATTTCGCGAAGATGTGCAACATTTTCGCGATTATTATAATATATTCATATTCTTATTTTACGGAGGAAGATATATATCAAAGTTTTTGGCCAATGTAATAAACGGAGTAATTTTAAGATTTTTTTCTTATGCCCAAAATTAAAACCTCGAAAACTTTTGCGCGCATCAACCAAAAATTTGATTGCGAACGGTTTCGGAGTCAGAACATTTTTCTCTATTTGTGTACCAAAAATCATTGATGTGCCACAAAAACAAAAGGCTGATTTTTTGAAAATGGAATATTAAAAAATTGGCAATATTGCCCATATATATTGACGAAAATGCGATAGAAAAATGTTAATTCTGATTGTACATGTGGCCTCGAGACGTCAATATCCGCCACTAGAAAATATAGCCTTAACTAATACTAATTTATTATATTTTTTGGTGCCGAATGGTCCCCAGTCCACCCGTATAGAAAAAGTTTTCTATATATACTTATACATATAAATAAGTGAGTGGCTGACAGATCAGTCATTAGCACACATCAATCTAGACTCATTTCAGTACGTTATGCCAAATGTCGTGCAAATCGAATGATATATAGGGATTTTGGTTCACCATTTAAATTAAATCGAACGAAAATATATTTCGGAGGTATATTTAAGTAAATGAGCTGTGCCAAATTTCATTCAATTCGGATCACAAATGCAACCTGTATTTTATTTGTGAGTGATTCTATGCATATTCTCAAACGGAACCAAAGGTCTATCTCGATTCCTTTTGCCAGTTACAAAACATATGCGCAAAGACATAATACCATATACCACAGTTTGGTGAAGGGTATAACAAGAATATATGGGTATATTCAACAAATGCATCCTACAGACGTCGCATTTTTGAAGGACCATTAAAATGACATCTGATGAATTAAAATATGTGATCTTATCATCCCAGTCTGTAACCTATACCTATATTTTTCATTTGGACAGATATAGAGTCGTTTGTTTACAATGGGACAAAATTATGCAAATTGCGATTTAAAGCAAATCTCAATCGGACATCTGTTGATTATTTAGAGCCCAGTTAACATGAAAACAAGACGCAATTACGTAATTCTATGTCAAGTTTTGTACGTTGTGGAGAGCCCGTAAAAAGGCCTCGGCCCGAAGGAGAGCCCGTAAAAAGGCCTCCAAGAAGACCGATAAGGCACATCCGCCCTCTGTCAATCCACCTTCTGCCGAATTGCCAAAGCTGACAGCCAAGGCGGTGACAATTGGGCAGTCGCCAGTGGATAAGCAGAAGGTAGCGAACGCGAAGCAGGTGCGTCTGCTGGGCATACCTCTGCAGTAGTTGCTACCCCGGGTGCCAAATCTCGGCCTCAGCTGTCAAGAGAATGAGGTTCTCGGAGGAGCAACAACCTGCTGAAAAGAGGCCCACGCAGTCGTCGGCCGTACAGAGCTCTGCTTCGTTTGCGTCGGTGGTAGCGTCGAAGGAGAAACATGCCAAGAGCAGCGATTGTGGGGTGAAAGCCAAACACGCTGTCTCGAAGCAGGTAGCCCAGACACCTACAACTGCGCAAAGCGACTCTGCTGATTCGAAATAGGTTCCGAAAGATCTGCGGGTAGCGATCATCGACCGAGCTGACCCCGATGGGTTCATCAGTGGGGATAGATGGGAGCTGGTCGACAGTTATCTGAATGACCTCTTCCTATCCGACGAGGTTGATCGAGAGAGCCTGCGGTTTAGCCTGACCTCCTCCTACAAAGGGGTAAAGGTTGTTGATTGTCGCACTAAGGAGACTTCAGATTTCCTTAAGAAGACAATCAACAGCCTGGACCCCCTTTGTGAGGGTGGTCGTCTGGAAGCTGTAGCGGTCCGAGAGATACCGAGCGGTATGGTAACCTCACCTTTCAAAACCTTTCAAGGGGCTGGAGAAGACACTGAGGTTATTGGAGAAGCAGAACGACGGCCTTCAGATGAGGAGGTGGAGAATCCTCGCCTCATTTGAAAGGAACGGCGGTGTAGTCGCGAAGTTCGCTACCGATTCTTCGAAAGAGGAGTACTTGAGGAAGAACAAGGGTGAGCTTGTTTATGGAGTGAGGAAACTTTGTTTCCGCCTCCCAACTCTAAAACAATAAGCAGGCAGCAGCAAGCGCTTAACGTGATTCAGATCAATCTTCATCACTGTAGAGCAGCAGCTGCTGAACTGCTACTCACCCTCTCTTCCTCAAGCATCAAATCTGAACCGATTTCAATAAAAATTAGCACTTCAAACTACAATAACTTCAGTACGTTGTGCAAAATTTTGCGGCAATCAGCCCAACTTTGGATTTTTGGTGCACCATTTACATAAAATCGGACGAAACTATATATGGGAGCTATATGTAAATCTGAACCGATTTTAACGAACCTTGACACACGTTATGTTATAAGAACTTCATTATGTTGTGCAAAGTAGTACTGTTCAATTATCCTTGGGCCAGGAAAAGGAAAAATGTGTCGATCTCTTTTCCTTTTGCCTGTTACAAACATATTCACAAAGACATAATACCCTGTGTTACAGTGTGGTGAAGAATATAAATATTGACGGAAATAGTGTCCATATAGTGATCATATTTATATGCTATTCAAATCTAACGTTGATAACTTAAGTAGGGCCAGCGAAGCGCCACGGGTCCAGTAAGTGGTTCTATAAATTCGTACCTTTGTATTTAATTGAGATTATAGAGATGGAACCCCAAAAAAGGAACTATTAGAGTATAGGATTGAGGTAGCTTTAAAAAATTGTACTTATGTACTAAATGGTACTACATTTTGGTAAAAGTTATAGATAGAGCTGGATTCTGGAAATTGGGAAATAAAGTTACTGTTGAGGATTAAACTATAGAGACAGCCTTGGAAAATCGTATTTATGTTTAAGAAAAGCACTGAACGGCACAACATTTGGAACAATTTGGATTTGAGGATTTGACGGAGAGAGCTGAATATGGTTGCTTTTGGAGTGTAGAATTGAGATATAGTGCTTATGTGTACTGAGGCACTATATTACAAATTGTGTATGTGTGGACGGATAGAGCTGGACATCAGTATTTTGGAGTTTAGGATTGAGGTAGTTTTAGAAGTTCTTAATTGTGGAATCAAAAAGTACTAAATATTTTAAAATTGGTCTAGGGCTGAAATTCTGAAATTTGGAATTAAAACTAGTGTTGGAATATAGTATTGAGACATGGAATTGGTTTTGAAATTTCGTAATTATGTGTACAAAATGGTACAAAACTTGGTTCATTTTAGATTTGTTGAACGGATAGAAATAGAAAAATTTTCAATTAAGAATGCTGGGCACGAAAAGTTCTTAATGGTACTAAATATGGTACAATTTGGATTTATGTGAACGGATAGGACTGGGATCCTGAAATTTGTGATTACAATTACTGTTGGAGTGTACAATTGTGGAAGTTTTGGTAAATCGTCTACGACGATTAACGTCTACAAAAATTAATAAATGGTAATAAATTTTGTACAATTGGGATGTTGGTGAATGAATAGTGCTGGAATCTTTAATTCCTGACTTAAGATTATTATTGTAATGTATGGCTGAGGTAGTTTTGGAAATTCTTATTTATAGGTATGAAAAGTACTAAATTTGGACCTTGGTTGTGATTAATTAGAATTATAGTTATCCAAATTATACAGTATTCATGATTTCCATATAAAATATTAGGTATCTGTTTTGTATTCCCTTTCCGCATTGGAAAAATGTTAAATTTTAACCGATTTAAAGAAAATCGAAAAAAAAAATTGAAATGTCCGATTTAAGCTTATGCACCTGTTTATGTATTTTTGTAAGTAAAATACAGAAAGCATTCATTATTCAAGCGATGTAACATGGCGCAACTTTTTATTTTGAATCAAGGATGAACTCTTTCGATATTATCTGCGATTTTGATAACATTTTTAGAAAGTAATCAAAAGTAAAATATTTGTATATAGGTGGCAGATCTGATAGTCAAAGTGAATCCAAAATAACAATTTAGAGCTGGTTCTGTTGAAAAACGTGTCCAAACCTCTCAAAATACCGAAAAATCAGTAGTATCGTTATATGTGGGCTACCCTATAAACTTGTCCATTATTGATAATTTCCAGTAGGAACATTTTTTACCCAATGAGAATCAAACATAGCAAATTACTACAAATTCGTTTGAAAAACGTGTAAAAAATCCCCATAACATCGAATATTTGGGGATACTGTTAAATGGAGGCTAACATGGACCGACCAATACCTCAATTTAGTCATTAGTTATGTGTCGTGGGAGTTACAAAAATTATACTATTTACCCTTTTGGGGTTATAAATAGTGATCCACTTTTAGGGATACAAATACGTTGCATACAATTTTGAGACAGCGTAATACTTTTTACTAAGCCTCCCACAAACTTTTTGCCAACAAATTAATATTAAAATATCATGCTAACGGAGATTCCGATTTGAAGCAATTTTTGGACAACCTATATTATTTTATTGTCTGAGCGAGAGTGTTTCTCAAACCTTAAACGCGATTTTCTCGAAACAGTGTTTTTACGATTGGCGGGCACGGCAATTCAAAATCAATTAATCTAAGCGGTTCCAAATATGGACACGTATTTCTGAAACGCTAAAGCTATCGCATGAACAAGGATCAATCTAATCGGTGAAGATCTTCCCTATATTTCAACTTTGTTTTTTGCATAAAATATGCGATTTTCCAAAAAATAATGTTGGTAGGTGTGAATTTTCGAGCAAAGTCAATAATCCTAATCATTCTTTAAAAAGTGCGGAATACAATGGGGACAAACCTCTTTATACGGTCAGATGTAATATTGTATGTATGTATGCTGATGGAAGAAATGTAGAAGTAGACCGCAGACTGATCGGGCTTATTTCTCCATTTTGTACACTTGGCATGTCTTTAAACATATTTCCAAGCTAAAAGGGTACCTATTTATATCATCATAAGATTTGAGCATTGAATAAATATTATGGATACAAATGCACTAATACACAAAGTTTTTCTAACTGCATTTAATAAATTGGTCCCTAACCATAATGTATCCATCCATTGATTAGATCAATGTACAAATGAAAATAGTCATATCTCCCATTAATTTCAACTACCTTAGGTGTAACCAAATAATATGTTTAATACTTACAAATATCATAGCTGCAAAATAATAAAATTATAAAATATCGTACACCCATATAATCAAAAATGCCACACATTGTAGAACTGTGATCCACATGCGGCGTTACTAATTACATTCCAGTTGCAAAAGGGGTGTTGTGAACTATACAAACTGACACACTACAGGTGGTAACTTAATTTTTCAACACTGCACTGCAGCATACCACAACAGCCAAAGTAGGATAGTTCAACAGGAAAAAGCAAAGACAACAACAAAAACTTTAATTAATTTACCAAAGAAATGAAAAGTGGGTACATAACCAAACTGATCGTCCGACCGAACGACCTCATTGGTAGATGCAGTGAAGTTTTGACTTCCCATGGGGAGCAATTAGCAATGCGTCACTCCTTAACTCACTATACCGAATACCAAGGGTGACGGTGTGGCCTTAATGCAACATCATCACCTAGTGAGTAGTGGCCAATGCACCAGTAAAGATGTTTTGGGGGTAAAATAGCAAAATAAAAAAAAAAAAAATAAAAATCGGCAAACACAAAAACTTGTGAAAAATCATCGAAACATGACCAAACATTGCGATAAATATTAATAATTATGCGTTCATGTTTTGTTTTGCCCTTAGTATAATTGACAATAATTTATTGCCAGATTTATGTACAATATTCTGCCAAAATCACTTCTAGTTTATCAGCGATTGTGGGACAAATTTGTTATTAATTAATAATCGCCATTGCTGTCAGCTTTGTTTGTATTCATCCGCTGTGGTGGGTATTTGCGTCTGTGTGAGTGTGTGTGTGTGTGTGCATGCGTTTGTTCGTGTTCTGATTATAGTTGCATAATTATGGCGAATGCATAATAAATAACTATCAAAGTTCAGCATGTAAATCTCAATTAATTTAACTAAACAAATTATTATTAATTTCGATTATAATCAAAACTCTAATAGTGTCTCACCTCACGATTACCCTCCAGCTGACATTTTTACCTAATACTGTACAAACACTAATTAACATTGATAATCAGGATTATTGGTTACGGGGTATTTGTGCACGAATTGAACATGTTTTGCATTCCAACGATAACAAAAATAAAATGTATGGCCTTTAACAACACACATATGTACATATTTAACCCAATTAAATATTAAATATAAGATTGTTGTGAAGTAATGAACAGGGATGGTCCGTGTGACGAATTTTAAGGTTTTAGACTGTCTAAAAGGTGTAAACGTCGAAAACGTCATATATATTCGAATATTATTACCATATACAGTTATTTATAAGAACATATGTATATTATTTTTCTCATATGTGGGAAATTGCAAAAATCTTTTAAATTCCTTGAAACTGAGGTTTGCAAGCTTATAACTCGTGAAATATGAACATATTGCATATAATTTAAATTCATTTCTATAAAATGAAGTGTTCTTGTCAAAATCTTAAAATATTGGTAATAAATAATAAGTTGCGTGGAAGCTATGATGGTGGTAATGTAGAAAAATGGGTAACAAAGGGTTGAAGCCAACGAGTTCTTTGTGTTCCTTCCTGATTTGTGGCTAATCTAAAACACGCACGCACATGTGATCAGTCACTAAGTTGCAGAATACCCCATGGACAATATGATTCTAATGTATGATTTTTTCGATATAATCACTGCATCCACCCAAAAAGGATGCTAACATTTTGAAGCCGGATTTTCGGTGTTTTTTGAATTTTTCTTATAATTAGGATGCGCATCCAGATAATGGACTAAACTAATTATAGGATTGTAGAACACGTGATTTTGCTTCGTTTTGTGTATATCTCATGAATGTGCTCACCGTAGCTTCTTTGCAATTGGGTTCCAAAGACGAAAATTTGGTGCGTAAATTTTTATAAAAAACATATTTTTTGAGTCTAAAATTAAGATTTTAGTTTTTTACGTGCCGGATGTAATGATCCCATCCATGTTAAATTCCGCCCAATAAAACGGCGAATATAGGTACCTTGAATGTGGGAAAAACTGCAAAAACTTATTTTGACAAATTCGCGTATATAATCGCGTTTTTCTTCGAATTGATTTCACATACATTCATTCTTGTGTTATCTGTGTGCAAATAGGTCAAAAATATATCGATACGCGAATAATATGCGTATTTCATCCAAAATCGATTGTGGAGGCACATCCGCGGTCCTTAACCGATTCTTTTAAAATAGGTGTCCTGTTGTGTATTTTTATAGGAGATTAGTAAAATCGGATGCGCATAAAAATCATATGCACGTTGCGCCATTTTTATTCATTTTTAGGGTCTTTGCATAGTAAACTGCATCGAGGGGCACACTTTAGCCGCTAAATGAAACATCGAAAAACTCATAATTATTGGAAGAGATTTATTCGGTTTATACGAAAACCACATGTGCATCAACTGATTTTAACTAATACGCGAAGTGTATGCTTTTTAATGTTGGTCATTTTCATATACTGCAATATATTTGGTCATTTTTCAAGTCAAAACTCTTAACAGAGGAATCTGCCGATCATCTAAAAGAATTTGTAGAAGAAATCGTCACGTGTTGTAGAAGATCTAGACTAAACCGCATTATCTTAACCATACCAAAAAATCAAATATTGAAAAAAAAACATTTTGTGGCAATTCAAAAATTATTTTATTTTATTTTCAGACATTTTCAAGCTTTTATTTGTTTTCGCGACTATTAAACCGTATTTCAATGCCATTTGACTAGTACTGCAAAGAAAACAAATGTGTTTAACCATTTGTAAAGAAATTCGCGAATTACAACAAATAGGAATTAATTTAATTTATATTTGAAGTACAAGATTTAAAACCGCTATAACTTGTGTGCGCAGCATCCGAATTTGTGAAAGCGAACAGATTTTGAATCAGCATATTTTTCTTAACCTATGTAACAAAAATCATGAATGTGCTCGCAAAATTTTTTTTTATGGAATTTTAAAGGAATTTTGTAATTTCCCATATCCGACCATTCACTACTAGAACTGATAAAATATTCGAAACTTCTTGGAGATGAAAATTTTAAAATTTGAGTAAAGCATAGTTAATTCCCTAATTGATTAATGAAAATAGCTATTTTTTCAAAAACCGATCGAACCATTTTATATTATATCCTCTTTTTCCATTTTGTATTTCAAATATAAATCAAACCAAATATCGAAAATTGTATCGTTTTTTATTCTGAAGTTCTCTATATTGCTGTTATGGCCAACTTTACGTGCGGAGACGTTGTAAACAACAATATGTTTCTTTGCTTTTGTTTCTTTCATCAAACCAAATATCGAAAATGTTATTGTTTTTATTCTGAAGTTCTCTACAAAAAACGGATATAACTTGAAAACGCAAAAAATCCCAATTTGAGACCTATTGGAATCGATTTAGAAGGCTTTCGTTTGTATAATACAGTTGTCAAAAGATCAGACAAATTTAAAGATTTTAGTAAAAGTCTATCTAAAATGACTTATGTGTAAAAAATAATCACATTTATTTCATTATAGTCAACTATGTAAATTTTGAATCGCTACACAAACGTATTAAGAAATATTATATATTAAATAAACAGCACACACCACCGCCAATTCGCTCCATGTTTAATTTTTATGTTTATGATTTGTATTTAGCGGTTTCAAACATTTTAAAATAAGCCTTAATTGTTAAAATATTTTTATTTCTTTAATTTTATTTTCAAAGTGTAGAGTTTGGCTACGATTTCCACCGCTTTTAAGACACTTTTACGCAAAAAATCTTACAGAATCATAAATTTTGACATGTTTACTTTTTATTGCCACCAAAAAATATATTATTTTCCAAAATTGAAAAATGATTTTTGCCCAAAAAACTGTCCATATTACCTATAGTGCCTTGTGACAAATTAAAGTTTAGTCACATTTTTAAAGTTTCGCCTCATTTTAGCACCAAATTAGCTCTAATTTCGCCTTGCGTGGTTTTGGAGGTTACAAATCCGTTTTATATAAAATGTTAAATTTTCCCAGTTCCCCCTCCCCATTAAATTTTTTCTGAAAAATAAATGTTCAATATCAAGAAAACCAAATGCAAAATCGAAAAATTATTTTAAATTATTGTCTTGATTCTTTTTTAGGTTTGATTAGGTTGAAAAGAGGGGTGGATAGTACCACTACATTCTCAACATGCGAAGGTCATACACATGAGCCAATTGAGGCATGTTGTGCGCTCTAGAAATGTGAAGAAAGTTAGAATTAGTGAAAGTTTAGATTAAAAACATTTTGGGTTTGCTCCCCCTATAAATCTAGGAATTCCGTGTTTTTTGTGAACTCTTTCAGTCTTCTTCATTCTTTTTTAAAAGAATCAAACATAATTCTTATAGCTGAATTCGTACAATTCTAAAACGAAGCGATTTAAATAATTTGGACTGTATACACAATTTAGTACTGAACACATTTTTGGCACATAACTTTACCAAAAATTAGATTTTTCTTTTACATGCGTCGTGAATAATCACCTTTGGGTGACAAAGGGTTAAAGGTCTTCAACGGATTTTTCCATCGAAGTAGCTGTTATTTAAACGCTACCTGTTTCCTCTTCCCAAAACCAAAGGCATTGTTGAAAGGAGAAGCTATCGACAAGGGAAGATATAGATATTGGAGCCCAATGATTCGACTTTCTCCGAAGACTTCAGATAAACAAGCTTTTCTACGTTGCTAATATGTGTTTCTGGTGCGATATGTACACATTCTCTGTTGCAATAATAAACATACTGCAAGAAATAGCAGTAAGGAAGTTCGAAAGTCGGACAGGGCCGACTATATGTATGATACCATACACCACATTGAATACATGCAAGAGATGCTCATATGTACAATATACTGTACATAGAACAGACATAACATATATGGGGGACCATTGAAATGGAATCGGGTGAAATTAAATGTTTGAACTACATAGATATTTGAACCAATTAAAAACCTATACACATACCATTCTGAAATCTATGAAAAATTGCATATCATGAAATCGAACAAAATTATGTATGGGAGGTATATGTAAATCTGGACGTATCCACTGTTTGGCATGCTGCAGCACTGTGCGCTGTCCAAAATTTATCTTGCGTGGAGAAACGTTTATTATTCGGTGCATTATTAATACACATTATTCTAGGTTCAATTTGGTACGTTGTGCATAAATTCGTCCTAATCAGATAAATTTTAGTTATTGGTACATCATTTAGGTGAAATCGGAAGAAAATATATATGGAAGCTATATCAAAACCAGAACCGATTTCAATCCAAAACACTATGCAATATTTCATTTTACGCGAACAAACATAGCCACCGTCTGCACCACTTGCATAAAATCGGAGAAAAATATATGTCGGAGATAAAATGGAACAAAAATATAAATAAGAGCTGTATCTAAACCTAAGCTGATTTTTACAAAACTTAATACTAAATTCAATACCCTCTGCCAAATTCCGTGTAAATCGATTTCAGCAAAACTTAACATAATCAGGACCTACTGTAATTCGCTGTGCCAAATTTTGTCTCATTTACATAAAATCAGCCTAACTTTTATATGGGAGCTATACCTAAATCTGAACCGATTTTCTCCAATTTCAATAGGGTTTGTCCATGTGTCAAATAAGTGACCTGTGCCAAATGTCATCCAATTCGCGACCTGTACTTTGCTCACAAGAATACATGGACAGACTGGCGGACAGACGGACATGCATAAATCGACTCAGAAAGTGATTCAATGCAACTAGATTCATGGATCGGCTCCTTTTACCTACTATATTTGTAGTAGGTAAAAGGAGCCGATCCACCCATACCACAGAGTGGTGGAGGATATAATCATTGCGTAAGTCCCTGACGTGGATGGAGTATTTTTCTGTGAATTATTTTGCTCTTATTTAGTTTTTTTGCTCTAATTTTACAAATTGTAAACAATTCATCTGTCCTTCAAACAGAACAAATGTTTTATGAAAAATACATCTCAGGTTGAAAAAATCACATTAAAACCTTGTTATTTGTGTTGTAGCACATGCTCGAATTGTCACATGAACCTGAAGCATTGTTGGCAAGGCTATCTAAACACATTCGCATGTTGTCAAATGTTGTTTTGCAGGAATTTTATATGTACATGGGAAAATAAATGCGTTGGTAGTTGTATGATAGGGTCGATTGCCGAGGGTTTATTGAATCCTTGGCACGAGCATAACCTCAAGAAATCAACCTATTCATGTACAAACAAATGTGAAATACGCATAAACGCCACAAGTTTATGTTCGTTCAACCATGTACAACCGTGTTCCTATTCACTTGGCAACAGAGTAGGGATTTCGAATTGTGATTTTTTTTCAAATTAGACAATCGCAAAATCAAAAAAACTAGTTTTGAGGATGAGAAAATATAATTCAAAATATTACGAGTATTAAAAATCGCAACTTGTGTTAATTTAAAAGAAAATCGTCATTCGATTTTACGACATAAATATAATCTCAAACCAGTTAGGAAAGTTGAAAATACGGGCGGGAGCGAATATATGAACCCTTCACCACTTTGGGTACATACATGCAGAATGGAGTCGGCCGAAATTTATTACGTTATCTACAAAGATTTTTGACCCAATTCAAATTAAGCCATTTCTATCGGGCAGACATGCGTTATTTTGCGTACCATTTTATATGAAATTAAGCTAAATTATATATAGAAGCTATATCGGCAGCTAAAATACAAAAAGGCGTAACTAACAAAAAAAAATTAAAATTGACTTTTTGAATGAATATTGTGAATGTCAATAAACTACATGTGTTGACAAAGTTTTACACGTCTGCGGTCAAAAAAGGAGCTTCTATTAACAAAAAACAAAAAGACGTAACTACAAGTGGATTTATTTGATAAATGCAAAAAGGGGTAACTAACAAAAAATTCAAATTTTCACTTAATTGTTATGACTGCCATTAAACTAAATAACTAAATTTGTTAAAAAAAATATAATCTATTATTCGTCATATGCAATATCACCCTGCCGGGCATACTTTTTCATTTTACATGACATGTTTTTTAGTTTTCATTCAAAACTGTTTTTTGCTTCTTCTACACAATTATGCTTTTGATAATTAGGCCTTTTGGCATTTTAGCTAACGATATGTAAATCTGGATCGATATAAGCAAACGTATATAGTAATATTTGGTATACTGGATTATACTGCCTGTCCAAAATTAAATCTCGTTTAGTGTAGAATTAGCATGAACTCATGCGAAGAAATGCAAGGGTTATATCTACATCTGAACATATTTTACAAACTATAATACACCGATTCCAAAAAGACTTATCACACGTCATTCTAGAATCAATTCAACACCCTGTGCAAATTTCGTGTATATGAGGAAAAAAATCTCTTCGGTGCACCATTTACATAAAATCAGAAATATACGTGGGAAATATATCTAAATCTGTACAGATTTCAAAGAAACTTCGCACATACCATTATAGGCATGAAAATTGTGGTGTGGTATTCCATATTTCGTCCTAATCGGACAAATTTTTAGAGTTTAGTGCATAAACTCGGATGACTATATATGGAAGCTATATTTTAATCTGAACCGATTTTAACGAAACTTAGCACACATCATTATATACGCTATTTGATACGCTATGCAATATCGGGTTAATTAAAAAAAATATAAGGGCATTGGTGATATGTCGGACTAATATTTTTAGCAGCTTTATCTAAATTCGATTAGATTTCAACGAAACTTCACACGCTTCATAATAGATTTAATACGGTATGGTATTGCACATTTCGTCTTAATCGCAAAACATTGAGAATTTAGTGCACAATTTACATATAATCGGATGAACATACAGTGGTGGTCAAAACATAAACAACTGACGTTACAAAATATGTCAACTTGGTCTTGTTTAACTTTTGAGGTTCAATTAAAACTTTAAATGTAATTTTTTCTAGAAATTTTTGGTATTTTGCTGTAAAATTTATTGATAAAATGGATAACTCGAAATTAGCCGTTAATATAGGTATTATAGTTTATATATATATACAAGTGATAAATTTGGGTTGGGGTTAATAAACCGCATTGTGGGCAATGCATAAATCGACTCAGACATGGGTCTATCTCGTTTTCTTTTGCCTGAATGCACAAAGACAATACCCTGTACCATAGTGTGGTGAGGGGAATAAAAATACATTAAATAGCTCAAGGTATGAAGCTATCACTTCATGTGTCTAAAATCTTAGAATTATGGTGAATTTTTCGTTTTGGAGTTTTCATATACTTTAAAATGTTCTCCTCAGGATCTTATATCCCCAAATAGGAATTTTCCAAACCTCAGACCATGACCTTGATTTTATCTCATAGTTTTATTATGTCAAATTTAATTCGAATGGGATTAAATTTGACATAGCTTATTGTTTGGTCCTATGATGTATGTCCGATTTATATAACCTTTACTGTGGTACAGGGTATTATGTCTGCGCATATATTTATAACAGATACAGATAGACACATGATTCATTTTAAGAATATACACAGAATCACTCCCTAAGTTGATTTAAAGTACTGGTCGCATTTATGATCCGAAATTTCAAATTGTGGTACAGTTTATTTAACACTTTGTGGCCTAATGTTGCCCACAGGCAACAAAATATTTTAGAGGTTATATTTAATATGTAGCTAGTAGACATATATCATTAGGATCTAATATGTCAAGACCTGATTGTGGACGACACATATCAAAAGAAAAATAAGAAAAAATGAGCTTTTTAATACAGAAAAGGGTAAAATTGTGTACAGTACTAATTTGTGTATACAGTTCAAATAATTTAAATCTCTTTGTAGTCAAATTGTACGATTTCTGCCATCAAAATTATTTTTGATTCTTGTAAAAAGTAGTATATAGAATAATCTAAAATGATTTTTCGGTAGATTTTGCATTTGGTTTTCTTGATATTGGACTTTAATTTTTGCCAAAGAATATACTTTATCTCCCATATGCAAGGATATAGCGATGCCAAATTTTGTGCATATCCTATTTAGGATAGTTGCATTAAATTTGTTAATAGAAAATTGTTCTATGATTACGGAAAAAATCAGGGGCTCAAAGGGTTAAAAACAGTTAGGTTATCCTACTGAATTGATTCTGAATAACATATGTTAAATTTCTTTAACCCTTTGTGGCCCGAAGTTTTACCCGTGACAATAGAACTATCTTCTGTGCACGGATATAATGTAGCTATAGGATATGAACAAAATTTGACGTCCCTACATCTTTGTAATCGGGAGACACAGTACCTTCTTTCTGAAAAATAAAAATCCAATATCAACAAAAGCAAATGCTATATCGACAAAAAATAACTTTTAATTATGTTCAATTATGGTCAATAACCCAAAAATTTTACGTAGATCAATAACCGTGGTACATTTGTACCCATCCAAAGATATCTCTGTAATTCATTAAAAAATTGGACTATCGTGAGGGTTTTTGTTTTAAATTAGTCTATACGGATCTGATCTAGATGTAGGAACTCGAAATTATATATACATTAAAATAATATATATTTAAATCCATGCTTAAATGATAATCTATCTAAAACAATCATAGTAAATTCGTTATAGCTTTCGAATGGGTTAAGCTTTTTTAGTTATTTTTTATTGGGATCTTATTTAGGTGTTCCTCAACCCCTCTGCAAGCTATAACTTATTTACTATGATTGATTTAAATATATATTATTTTAATGTATATTTAATTTTGAGTTCCTACATATATATCAGATCCATATAGGCTAATTTAAAACAAAAAACCTCACGATAGTCCAATATTTTAATGCATTACAACGCTATTTCTGGATGGATACAAATGTACCACGGTTATTGATCTTCGTAGGTAATAACTTTAAAAAATTGTAAAAATTATATATGGAAAATATTTATATTTTTTTTCTTGAATTATGTGTGAAAATACATCAAGAATGATTCCTCAAAATTTTATGCAAATATATCCATTATTAAAAATTTTATAGCATTTTTATTCAAAGCCAGTAAGGAAAGTAGTAAAGTCGGACTGGGCCGACTATATGATACCCTTCACCACTTTGAGTATATTCTACATATGTATCCGAAAAGTCGTCGCCTTTTTGAAGGAATTTTGACATGAAATTGAACGAACTAAAATATGTGATTTTTATGTCTTTCTGGAACCTATGCTATTTCATTTGGGCAAGTTTGGAGTCGATTGCGCACAGTGGGACAGATTTGTGTAAATCGATTTAAAACAAACTTTACACACGCTATTCGCTATGCTGCACAGTTTAAAATTTAATCTCAATCAGACACCTACTCTATGCCAAAATTCGTGCAAATCGAATGATTTTCAAAGACTTTGGTGCACCATTTACCTAAAATCGGATAAAAGTATGTATCAAATGATTTTCAGGGACTCTGGTGCTCTGGTGGAAGCTATTTCCAAATCTAAACCGATTTTCACGAAACTTAGCACACATCATTCTAGACCTAATTCAGCAGGCTATACCAAATTTCGTGCAAATCGAAAGATATATAGGGACGTTGGTACCCCATTTACATTAAATTGGACGAAAATATATATGGGAGCTCTATCTAAATCTGAACCGATTTTCTCCAATTTCTATAGGGTTCGTCCTTGGGCCAAATAAGTGACATGTGCCAAATTTCATCCAAATCGGATCATAAATGCGACCTGTACTTTGTTCACAAAAATACATGGACGAACAGACGGACGGACATGCATAAATCGACTCAAAAAGTGATTCTATGCATATTCTCAAAAGGAACCATGGGTCTATCTCGATTATTTTTGCCTGTTACATACATATGCACAAAGACATAATACCCTGTACCACAGTGTGGTGAAGGGTATAAAAATGTACAAATGTATCCGGTTATTAACCGTAGGGTTAAGTCCTTTTTACAAGACTCAACAACAATTGAAAGGAAACTATTCGTACATTTCGAATACGAAGCGATTTAAATATTTTGGACGGTATACACAATTTGGTACTGTACATATTTTTGCACTCATTTATGTATTGAAAAGCGTAAAACTTGACCAAAAAATTGAATTTTTCAGATTTTTCTTTTGATATGTATCGTCCACAATCACCTCTTACCATATGTAATTCAAGAAATATACATTTACTTACCGCGTATTAGATATAAGCTGTAAAACATTTTGTTGCTTTTGGGCAACATTGGGCCATAAAGGGTTAAAATTGGTTCAGATTTAGATATAGCTCGCATATTAAACCAAACCACCAAACCCCCAAGATATGTCGGATTGAAATGAAATGTTGCATTGCGTATTTAAATCGATTCAAATAAAAAATATAACTCCCATATATATTTGCACTCGCCCTATTTATTTGATGTGATTACCAATGTTGTTAGCTTTCAAATGCTTTACATATAATTTAAGCGGTCGATTATAACCGGCACACAAATTGAATTTATTGAAATCGACTGATCCCAATCTGCCCCCGCGAATAAATTTTATTATCGCGTTGGTTAATGAGATATATTTATAACAAAAGTTTCACCAAGATCTTCCACTCCAAAGAATGAGTTTGATTTTGTTGCTTAGTGTTATTTATAATATTTAGTGTTTACTGCAATTTTTCGATTTTGGAATCCCGTTTCAACAGAAAACGTTTATTACTGGGTGTTTTCAATATATTGCAAACATTGTTGTGTGTTATGTAAAAATATGTTGGTGCGTACGAATACTCTATACTTTCAAATGGAAAACTGTTTATACTATGTACCATAGCTGCAAGTAAAACCGTACATTTTTTTCGATAGAGCATTTTTACGTTTTCCACTAGAAAATTGAAACCATTGTAATTGTATCTATTTCCTAGGTACAGCGATATAAGCACGATGCAATTTTTGGGGCAATACGATCTTTAGTCATTGAATAGTAACCCATTCGTGTACAATAATTAAAAGTTTCAGGACTGAATTGCATTGTAATAACTCAATCCTGAATTCGATTTATATTGTATCTAATTTTAGATTTATTTTTTTTTTTATTCAAACCTTTTGTCAATAGAGTCTGTCATAATATCATGAAATGGCACTGTGTGCTGCATCTCAGGTGGAAAAACGTAAATTGCACCGTCATCAATGACATCGCAGCCTTGCCATGCGATTGCAACAAGCAAATTTCATGCAACGTTGACTCGCATGCGAATAAATTCATCCTAGAATAACGTTTTTTTTTATCTACCACGCATGTTAAATCAAAACGTTGGAAAAACGCTACGGGTAATAGATTTTAAAGCTTTAGGCTTGTGTGGTATAAATATTGTAATATATTTACAAGCCATTAAGGTCAATCTGAACCAAAATTAATAAAAGCCGTTTTTTAATATACTACTTTATCGTGCACGCTAAAAAATTAATTACACGACTGTTTCTTTCACAACTTGTAGAAACTTTTGCAACAACAAATCAAATGAGATAAATAGCAGCAGCTGGCGTTAGACAAGTCCGGCGTCGGACAAGTCCGACATTTACCCTTTTAATACCCTTCACCACACTGTGGTACAGGGTATTATGTCTTTGTGCATATGTTTGTAACAGGCAAAAGGAAACGAGATAGACACATGGTTCCTTTTGAGAATATGCAAAGAATCACTTTCTGAGTCGATTTATGCATATCCGTCCGTCTGTTGATGTTAAATTGTAAACAAAGTACAGGTCGCATTTATAATCCGAATCGGATGATATTTGGCACAGCTCATTCATTTGGCCCACGAACGAACCCTACTGAATTTGGGAAAAATCGGTTCCGATTTAGATATAGCTCCCATATATATTTTCGTCCGATTTAAGGTAATAGGAGCACCAACGTCCCTGATCGTCCGATTTGCACGAAATTTGGCATAGAGTACTGAATGAAGTCTAGAATGACGTGTGCTAAGTTTCGTGAAAATCGGTTCAGATTTATATAGCTCCCATATATAGTTTCGCCCCGATTTCAGATAAATGGCGCACCAAAGTCCCTATATATCTTTCGATTTTTGGTATAGCCTTCTAAAATAAGTATAGAATGATGTGTGCTAAGTTTCCTGAAGATCGGTTCAGATTTAGATAGCTCCTATATATAGCTCCTATATATAGCTCCTATATATAGCTCCTATATACAGTTTCGCCCGATTTCAGGTAAATGGCGCACCAAAGTCCCTGCAAACCTTTTGAATTGTATGAATTTGGCATAACGTACTAAATTAAGTCTAGAATAATGTGTGCAAAGTTTCGGGCAAAGTTTCGATTTAGATTTAAATATATTCAGATATAAAGGGTGCACTAAAGTCTTCTGATTTGCACGAAATTTGGCATAGCGTGTGTGGCTATAATATTGTATTCGATGTTTCATGAAAATAGATTCAGATTTAGATATAGTTCCCATATATATTTTCGTCCGATTTTAAGTAAATGGTGCACTTAAGATCCATAGCTAGGCCTATTAACAAAACGTACTGAAGTCAATATAAATTAATCTCTGACAAGTTTCCTGGAAATCGGTTCAGGTATATATATATATATATATATATCGTAGCTTCCATATATAATTTCGACCTATTCATGTTAATTGTACACCAAGTAATCAATGCATTTCTGATTGAGATTAAATTTTAAACCGTGCAGCGTACCAAATAGCGTGTGCCAAGTATGCTTAAAATCGATTTACAAAATTTAGCATAGGTTGCAGAATGACATGTGTAGGGAATGATGTTAGTCGGTTTAGATATAGATAAAGATCACATATTTAAGTTCGTTCAATTTCGTATCAATGTTCCTTCAAAAAGGCGACGTCTGTTAGGATACACATGTAGAACATACCCAAAGTGGTAAAGAGTATCATATAGTCGACCCAGTCCGACTTTACGACGTCCCTTACTGGTTTTTCGTTCGGTTTTAGTTAACGGTACAACAAACTTCCAAGATTCATCCGAGGGAGACAAAATTTGGCATAGCGTACGAAATTTAGTCTATAATTTCTTTCACAACTACTAGAAACTTTTGCAAACAACAAATCAAATAAGATAAATAGCAGCAAATGGCGTTAGGGGCATATAGTCGGACAAGTCCGACTTTTAACCTTTTAATACTCTTCACCACACTGTGTAACAGGGTATTATGTCATTGTGCATATGTTTGTAACAGGCAAAAGGAATCTAGATAGACACATGGTTCCTTTTGGGATTTTGCATAGAATCACTTTCTGAGTCGATTTATGCATATCCGTCCGTCTGTTGATGTTAAATTGTAAACAAAGTACAGGTCGCATTTATAATCCGAATCGGATGATATTTGGCACAGCTCATTCATTTGGCCCACGAACGAACCCTACTGAATTTGGGAAAAATCGGTTCCGATTTAGATATAGCTCCCATATTAGTTTACCGTCCGATTTAAGGTAATTAGTGCACCAACATCCCTGATCGTTCGATTTGCACGAAATTTGGCATAGTGTACTGAATGAAGTCTAGAATGACGTGTGCCAAGTTTCGTGAAAATCGGTTCAGATTTATATAGCTCCCATATATAATTTCGCCCCGACTTCAGATAAATGACGCACCAAAGTCCCTATATATCTTTCGATTTGCACGAATTTTGGTATAGCCTACTGAATTAAGTCTAGAATGATGTGTGCTAAGTTTTGTGAACATCGTTTCAGATTTAGATATAGCTCCCAGTTTAGTTTCGTTCGATTTGCACGAATTTTGGCATAGCGTACTGAATTAAGTCTAGAATGATGTGTGCTAAGTTTCGTGAAGATCGGTTCAGATTTAGATAGCTCCTATATATAGCTCCTATATACAGTTTCGCCCGATTTCAGGTAAATGGCGCACTAAAGTCCCTGCAAACCTTTTGACTTCTATGAATTTGGCATAGCGTACTAAATTAAGTCTAGAATAATGTGTGCAAAGTTTCGGGCAAAGTTTCGATTTAGATTTAAATATAGCTTCCATATATATTTTCGTCCAATTTTTTGTAAATGGTGCACTAAAGTCCCTATATATTTTTCGATTTGTACGAACTTTGGCATAGCGTACTAATATGTGGCTATAATATTGTGTGCGAAGTTTCATGAAAATAGGTTCAGATTTAGATATAGGTCCCATATATATTTTCGTCCGATTTTAAGTAAATGGTGCACTAAAGATCCATAGCTAGGCCTAACAAAACCCCTTAACAAAACATACTGAAGTTAATATAAATTAATCTCTGACAAGTTTTCTTGAAATCGGTTCAGGTATAGATATAGCATAGCATCCATATATAATTTCGACCTATTCATGTTAATTGTACACCAAGTTATCAATGCATTTCTGATTGAGATTAAATTTTAAACCGTGCAGCGTACTAAATAGCGTGTGCCAAGTATGCTTAAAATCGTTTTACAAAATTTAGCATGGGTTGCAGAATGACATGTGTTGGGATTTATGTTAGTCGATTTAGATATAGATAAAGATCACATATTTAAGTTCGTTCAATTTCGTATCAATGTTCCTTCAAAAAGGCGACGTCTGTTAGGATACATATGTAGAACATACCCAAAGTGGTGAAGAGAATCATATAGTCGGCCCAGTCCCTTACTTGTTTTTCGTTCGGTTTTAGTTAACGGTACAACAAACTTCAAAGATTCATCCGAGGGAGACAAAATTTGGCACAGCTTACGAAATTGAGCCTATAATAGTAGGTGTTAAGTTTAAGTCTGCCAAATTGACATTTTTCATAGATTTCAGAATGACATGTGTATGGATTAATAGAAAGAGGTTTACATATCTGCATAAATCACTTAAGGGGACCCCCCCATTCTCGGGGTCAACATTTTTTTTTTTTTATTTAATGTCTCTACAAAATTTCAAGTGAAAATCTCAAGAACTCTTGAAGATATAGCCGATTTATTGTGTCAGCATCAAGTGACGGCTAAAGGGCTTCTCAAACTTTAAACGCGTTTTTCTCTTTTGTGAATGGCGGGCACGATAACTCAAAAACTAATAACCCAATCGATTTCAAATTTTTACACGTTTCTCTGTGAGTGTATAGCTATCGCATGAACTAGGATAAAGGCAATCGGTGAAGATCTTCCTTATTATACCCTTCACCACGCTGTGGTACAGGGTATTATGTCTTTGTGCATATGTTTGTAACAGACAAAAATAATCGAGATAGACCCATGGTTCCTTTTGAGAATATGCATAGAATCACTTTCTAAGTCGATTTATGCATGTCCGTCTGTCTGTCTGTCTGTCCATGTTAAATTGTAAACAAAGTACAGGTCGCATTTATGATCCGAATTGGATGAAATTTGGCATAGGTCACTTATTCGGGCCAAGGACGAACCCTATTGAAATTGGGAAAATCGGTTCAGATTTAGATATAGCTCCCATATACATATTTAACCGATTTGATGTAAACGGGCCCTATATATTTTTCAATTTGCACGAAATTTGGTACAGCCTAATCATTTAGGTCTAGAATGATGTCTGCCAAGTTTCGTGAAAATCGGTCCAGATTTAGATATAGCTCCCATATATAGTTTCGTCCGATTTAAGGTAAATGGTGCACCAAAGTCCCTATATATCTTTTGATTTGCACGAAATTTGGCATAACGTACTGAATTAAGCCTAGAGTGATGTCTGCCAAGTTTCGGGAAAATCGGTCCAGATTCAGATATAGCTCCCATATATAGTTTCGTCCGATTTTATGTAAATGTTGCCCCAAAGTCCCTATATATCTTCCGATTGAAATTGGGAAAAATCGGTTCAGATTTAGATATAGCTCCGATATATATATTTAACCGATTTAATATAAACGATCCCTATATATCTTTCGATTTGCACGAAATTTGTTACAGCCTAATCATTTAGGTCTAGAATGATGTCTGCCAACTTTTGAGAAAATCGGTGCAAATTTAGATATAGCTCCCATATATAGTTTCGTCCGATTTCATGTAAATGGTGCACCAAAGTCACTATATATCTTTCGATTTGCACTAAATTTGGCATAACGTACTGAATTGAGCCTAGAATGATGTCTGTCAAGTTTCATGAAAATCGGTCCAGATTTAGATATATCTCCCATATATAGTTTCGTCCGATTTTATGTAAATGGTGCCCCAAAATCCCTATATATCTTCCGATTTGCACGAAATTTGGTACAGACTAATCATTTAGGTCTAGAATGATGTCTGCCAAGTTTCGTGAAAATCGGCCCAGATTTAGATATAACTCCCATATATAGTTTCAGCCGATTTCATGTAAATGGTGCTCCAAAGTCCCTATATATCTTTCGATTTGCACGAAATTTGTCATAATTAAGCCTAGAATGATGTCTGCCAAGTTTCATGAAAATCGGTCCTGATTTATATATAGCTCCCATATATAGTTTCGTCCGATTTCATGTAAATGGTGCACCAAAGTCCCTATATGTCCTTCGATTTGCACGAAATTTGGCATAACGTACTGACTTGAGCCTAGAGTGATGTCTGCTAAGTTTCGAGAAAATCAGTCCAGATTTTAATATAGCTCCCACATATAGTTTCGTCCGATTTCATGTAAATGGTGCACCAAAGTCGCTATATATCTTTCGATTTGCACGAAATTTGGCATAACGTACTGAATTGAGCCTAGAGTGATGTCTGCCTTGTTTTGTGAAAATCGGTCCAGATTTAGATATAGCTCCCTTTTATTATAGATTGATTTTAAGTAATTGACGCACCAAGGTACCAATAGGAACAGAACGTTCCGAAATTAGTATAACCTAACCTGTGACAAGTTTGCTTGAAATCGCTTAATATTTGGATAGAGCTTCCCGATTTCAAGTAAATTGGGCATCAAACTCCCCATGTTAGTCAGATTGACATCAAATTTTGCACTGCGTTCAAAATTCAGCATAGAATTATCTAGTTGCGTTTTCTAGAAGTACAGACATAGCCCAACGGATGACCTATTTATATTTGTTTGAAGTCGATTTACATACTTTATGGAAGATCTAGGTAGATTTACACGTAGATAAATATCACATATTTTATTTCATCCAATTTCATGTTAATAGTCCTGTTGAACATACCCATAGTGGTGAAGGGTATCATATAGCTGGCCCCGTCCGACTTTACTACTTTCCTTATTGGTTTTTTAACTTGGTTTTTGGTCAAAATTCGGCGATTTTTCAAAGGTCCGCCATTTTGTTAATTTTAGAGCGAAGTCAATAATCCTAGTTCATACGAGAGCAAGACATGTACTCTTTCTAACAACGTTGGAATTTTCGGATTCCGATGTTCCAGTGAGGAGTTATCGTGCCCACCATCAAAAATAAGGACTTTTCTTTAATTACAAAACCAACAACAAAAATTTTTGTAAATTATTTTTCTTCTATTTTAAATCTTCAATTATATATGTGTAAAGTTACAAACCTTAACAAGCATTGGTATTGATTTAACAGCCAATTGAAAATCTTGAAAAATTAAAATCGAGAATGGGTGGGGTTCCCTTAATTAAATTCACCCGAATTAATATCAATGGCCCGCCCCAGAGATGATAATTCTATTCTATCGAAAGTTTATGGTACATATTCGAATAAAATTATTAGAGCAGCTATTAGGTTATGTTGGTTTATATTGGTATATATATATATTTTTTTTTTTTATTTATTATTTCAAGTATATATTATTACAATATGTATGTTTTGCCTCAGCGTCTTCAAGACCTTATTGAGGCGAATTGGTTTACAATATAAATCAAAATACGTGTTTTATCATATAAAAGAAATATTGATAAAAAATTAAATAACATTAAAACAATAAATTACGTTAAAAAATTACGTTAGAAGCATTTCAATATTACTTAATAAAAATGACTTTATCTCTTTTTTAAATAATGAAATTCTTGTTACATTTTTTATATTATTGGGCAGGTGGTTAAAAAATAAACATCCATTATGCTCAATTTTTTGTTTCGTTAATTTCAAACGACATCTTTTCACTCTTAAAACAGAATTATTCCTCGTATTGACAAGCGTTTGACTCATTTAAATTGTATTGACCGATGGCCGATATCATGGATAACTTTAAACTATACATGGTACTTATAAACTTCAAGTGATGACATATATCACTTGAAGTTTATAAGTACCATGTATAGGGAGAATATTGCAATGTTTGTAGAGTTCTGTTGTGGGGTAAAATCTCGACAAGTTGAAAACTATTTTAAGTGCTTTATTTTGGGTCCTTTGCAATTATTTCAAGTAAATATTATTTTTATGTGCATATATCATTGCCAAATAGTTGAAATGACTTTGAATTAGTGAATTATATAATAAAAGTTTCGTTTTTACATTAAATGTATTTCTGAATTTATGGAGGATACCAATAGCAGGCGCAACTTTTTTTCTTAGTTCATCCATATGTACATTCCATGCCAAATTATTTTGCGTATGTATGCCAAGATACTTTAACATTTGGCACTCAACTATTTTTAAATCTCCAATTTGTATATGAAATTCTTGATCATATTGTGGACATCGAGGTCGAAATCTGATCACTTTTGTATTATTTGTATTTATTACAAGTTGGTTTACTCTACAGTAACCCATAATTTTAGCAGCATCCTGTTCCATTTGTCCCTTTTGAATAGCAATATGATGATATGGATATAGTAGGGCAATCCGCATATAGAACTAATTTTCCATACAGATTCATATTGGATATATCATTAATATATAATGTAAATAGCAGCGGTCCCAGAACACTCCCTTGTGGTACACCATACTCCACAGTCCCAGTTTTACTTTTTGCACCATTAATTTCAACAAATTGTTTTCTATTCGTAATATAACTACCAATCAGTTGTAACGCATTACCACTAATCCCATAATATGGAAGTTTAGACAGCAGTATTGTGTGATCTACAAGGTCAAAAGCTTTAGAAAGGTCATAGAACACTGCACCAACTCCTCCAAAGTTTGCATCTAAGCCATCACAAATAATATTTACAATATTGACTACAGCATCCTGCGTTCCGATTCCTTTCCGAAACCCGAATTGCAAGATATGTTGAGAGCTGTTTATGCAACCGTTTCTCAAATATTTTATCAAATAATGACAACAAGGCTATTGGCCTAAAATCACATGCTTTATTTGCATTTGGCAGTTTGGGTACTGGTACAATTTTAGGTATTTTAAGAACATCTGGATATATACACTTGTTTACCATATTGTTGAAATTTAATAATAGGTGCTCCCAAATACAGTTTTTAGATGTATTTAAAATTTTACCCGATATTTCATCATGACCAGGACTTTTGCCATTATCAGCGGTTTCGATAAGGCTCATAATATTATTTCTGCTTTCAATATTGAACGAAAAAGTTGATGCGCATCTTGTTAAGGTACAGAACTTGTTAAAGTTGTCACCATCGGTATGCATAATTTTGTTTTTCAAGATTTTGGGAATATTTAAAAAGTAATCATTGAATATATTACATTTTATATTATCGTTATATACTTGTTCATTGGCTTCATTGATAAGTTGAATACTATGCTTATCCTTTCTTCCTAAGCATTTGTTAAGAAAATTCCAACTTTTACGTGGATTTTGTTCTAATTTCTCTAGATTCCAGCTTATATAGGAATTCATACATATTTTGCGAGAAATTTTTATGATTCTGCTTATGTTTTAATATGAATTCAGTTTTTTCATCCTTGCCTCTCTTTCTTCTCTTAGCCAATAGCTTTTCTTTGTATATTCTGAGCGATGTTAGGTGTTTATTCTCCCATGGAGTTAACATTGGTCTCGACAAACCTTTAACTGTCGTAAAAGTTGTGTTTGCTTTGATTATTTTTGTAATAGCCGATGTTATTATCTCTAAATCAGCAGATGGATCATCGGTATGATCAAATTTATTCATTTCAATCTGAATTTCTGACGAGATGTTATAAAAATTGTAATTCTTTATTTTTTGGGGTGGCTCATTCTTTTTCCTCATTACATTTTCCATTTGACACCAAATAATGTTGTGGTCTGATAGAGTGCATTCAATTGAGTCAATGCATAATCTTGTTGCTAGATTGCTATACACATGATCAATACATGTGTTACTCATCGGACGAGATATTAATTGGTGACAAGATTCATAATCAACACAAGAAAGAATAGAAAGCAAATCTGATGAGCTGTTGGAGTCAATCAGATCAATATTTGAGTCTCCAAGAATTATTGATCCAGTTCGACATGGTCCACGGTATACCTACTGCATCTTGCATAAATCATCTTAGCAGCATATCTGGTATATACCCAAAGTGGTGAAGAGTAACACATAGTCAGAATCGACCTTTAAAGTTTTCTAAATTGGTTTTAATTTTTATTATACCCTTCACCACACTGTGGTACAGGGTATTATGTCTATGTATACAGGGTATTTAATAATATGCATAGAATCACTTTCTGAGTCGATTTACGCATGTCCGTCCATGTATTTTTGTGAACAAAGTACAGGTCGCATTTATGATCCGATTTGGATGAAATTTGGCATAGGTAACTTATTTGGCCCAAGGACGAACCCTATTGAAATTGGGAAAAATCTGTTCAGATTTAGATATAGCTCCCATATATATTTTCGTCCGATTTAATGTAAATGGTGCACCAAAGTCCCTATATATGTTTCGATTTACACGAAATTTGGCACAGCATAATGAAT